>NC_081803.1:22256502-22356502 GCF_963082965.1 Carassius carassius
TGTACTTGCTACATCATTAGAAGAATGGCATCTACGCTAATATTTGTCTGTTTCTCTCTTGTTCCGAGGTCACCGTAGCCACCAGATCCAGTCTGTGTCCAGATCAGAGGGTCACTGCAGTCACCCGGATCCAGCACGTATCCAGACCAGATGGTGGATCAGCACCTAGAAAGGACCTCTACATCCCTGAAAGACAGTGGAGACCAGGACAGCTAGAGCCCCAGATACAGATCCCCTGTAAAGACCTTGTCTCAGAGGAGCACCAGGACAAGACCACTGTTACGACCCCGTGCTTCCTTTTCTTGCCTGCTGGTGGCGTGATGACTTCAGGAGGGTGTGGTCGATTGTACAGCCCTGCTGAGCGATTTCCACTGATTGTGGACAGGATAAATGAATAGACTGATTCCATTGGCAGGACTTCACCTGGGGGATTGGCAGCCTCCGGAGAAGTCATTTACTCCAACTTTCTCTTCTTTCCTTATTTATCATTCCTCACCATTTGGACTATTATTATTTTTCTCTTTATTTAAACCCTAGACATTATGTTATGTTCTTTTGTATTGTATCATTTTGGCACTTGAATAAAGAAACTTGCAAGTCAACCAATCTGTGCAAGCGCTCCTATTTTATGTTACGGTCGATATCGAGCTGGCCGTGACATAAATTGGGGTCTCGTCCGCGATCCTTTGGTGAGTAATGTGATTATTTTTTTGTGAATGGTTACCTTTATGAATGAGAACTCCGGTTAGTCAGAGTGTATCCAGCTGGGTTGTGTATACAATCCTTCCGACGGAACACTGTTTGTTGTTTTGTTTATTATTTTGTCTTTCTTGTTTTTGAGGGTTATCCTGGGTGGAGATTTAACTCTCTGTAGGGGGTACGCTTTCGGACTTTCAGTTTAACTGATCGTTACGGAGTTCAGCGTTTAATGCCGCCCCGAGCCCGGTACACCTTTGAAGACTAGGTAGAAATTAGTTAGTGTTTTCGTAGATAGGAGCTGGAGTTTCTCAGTTTATAAAAGTGAATCCATTCTACAAAAATTGGTAAGTAATTGCGCTCGTGTGTGTATAGTGCGTTCTTCTT
Source organism: Carassius carassius (assembly GCF_963082965.1). Taxonomy (NCBI): domain Eukaryota; kingdom Metazoa; phylum Chordata; class Actinopteri; order Cypriniformes; family Cyprinidae; genus Carassius; species Carassius carassius. Next base: position 22,257,586 of record NC_081803.1, read on the forward strand.
TTCGTACCTACAATGTGTTTTCGACTTGTAGCTAGTCTTCGGAATTTTTGTGAATGAGTAGGTTACGTAATACACTGACGTAGTTCCTCTTTGAAGCAGGGGCTTATGGGAGTTGTATTTCGGGTAAACAGCGTCTCACGCGTGTGATCTGGTTGTTGTTTTTTTGTTGTAGCTTAAGTGTATTTACTAACAAAATGTCTTCGGTGCTCGAAGATTTCTTCGCTTGTCCCTCAGAAACCTTACTTGAGAGTTGTACAAAGGAGCAACTGGTGCACATCGCCGAACGCTTCAGTATCGATCTCACTACTCAGGATAAGCGGCTGAAGGAAACACTTGTGACTACTTTGAAGCGATCACTTGTTGACAGAGGAGTTTTAGAGGTAAGCACTAAGTTTACTGCTCCTAGTGAATCGTTTGTGTCTACTCCTTGTGAAGTTGACAGTGAAAGTGAGATAAAATTCCTAGAGATGTCATTGCAAGAGAAACAGTTGTATTTAGAGGCAGCGAAACTCCGCGCTGAGCGTGAGGATCGTGCTGCGAAAGAGAGATCGGTAGAAAGAGAACGCGCTGTGAAAGAGAGAGCGGAAGAGAGAGAACAGCAGTTAGCTGTGCGAAGACTGGAACTTGAGTTGGAGAGAGAACGGGATGAAAGAGCATTTCAGTTAAAGAAGTTGGAGTTGGAGTGGTCAGTAAAACAAGCAGAAGCTTTGCGAGCTGATGTGCCTCTCGTTGAACGGCGTCAGCCGAGTGAATTACACGAACCTGTGTTTGATGTTCATAGAAATGTAAGATTAGTTCCGCCATTTTCTGAGAGGGAAATAGAAAAATATTTCTATCATTTCGAACGAGTTGCCTTGTCTTTAAAATGGCCGAAAAGGTTTTGGACCTTGTTATTACAGTGTGTTTTCACAGGTAAAGCACAGGAAGTCTATTCTGCTCTCACACTGGAACAGAGTGGTGAGTATGATACTGTAAAATCTGCTGTGTTACATGCGTATGAACTCGTGCCTGAGGCATATCGCCAAAAATTTAGGAATTTGAATAAAATTGATGATTGCACTTATGTTGAATTTGCAAGAGAAAAGGAGAATTTATTTGATCGTTGGTGTACTTCCATGAAAGTTACCACTAAAGAACAGTTAAGAGAATTGGTGCTCTTGGAGGAGTTTAAACATTGTGTTCCTCACGCTGTAGCTATACATATCACTGAACACAAAGTGAATAAACTTTCTGAAGCTGCTATCATGGCCGATGAATTTGTGTTAACCCATCGGGGGTCATTTAGTTCGGTCAGTTTTAAGAATGACATGAGTAAGTCTAAGTTTTGCTCTCAAGCGAAGACTAAGTCTCCTGTGATGAGTAGGAACGTTAAGGCGACAGTTTCTGATCATTCTAGTAAGCCTGTACTCTCACGAGACATAGTTTGCTATTATTGTAAGAAGCCTGGCCATAAAATATCTGACTGTGTTGTTCTTAAGAAGAAAGAAAGACTGTCGAAACCTGTTGCTTTAGTTGCTGCTTTGCCATTCATTGATGATACTCGTGATGAGAGAGATCACCCGTTACCTATTCCAGGTGGTAAAACTGTTTTCAATCGGTGTGTAACTTCCTCTGATTATACCCCTTTTGTCACTGAAGGAACCGTGTCATTGCCTGGGTCGAACGAAACTGTACCCGTGCGTCTTCTGCCCAATCGTTCCTTCTAGAAGGAATTTTGCCTTTAACTCCTGAAACTGCGACTGGAACCTATGTACTAGTACGAGGTTTTGAGATGGGGTTTGTTGAAGTGCCTTTGCACCGAATCCATCTTTCCTCTGCCATTGTATCTGGTGATGTTGTAGTTGGTGTCCGTTCTGCACTTCCAGTTCCTGGGATTACGTTTATTCTGGGGAATGATTTAGCTGGGGGGAATGTTTGGGGAGAGAGTAGTGTGGCAGCTCCGCCCATAATAGTATCTATACCCAGAAAATCTGTCGAAAATCCTAAAGAATTCCCTGATTTGTTTCCAGCTTGTGCAGTTACTCGATCGATGGCTAAACCGTTGTCTGAAAATCAAGTTGTAGAGGTTCCCCTTCATGACACTTTCTTTTATACTGTTAATACAGGTGAACCAGAATCTGATGCGTCTGAATGCTCTAAACAGAAAGACCTGAAGGCCTGTGCTTCGCTGTCTTCTGACCAGAAAGATTTTATGGTACTGCGAAGTAAATCTGTTGATCCATCTGAGGTTATGTCCACTCCTGAAAAAACTAATGCTGATCTCTCTGATGTTGGTGGCTGTTCTCTGATTTCCTTGTTACAGATCTCTCGAGAGGATTTAATAAGAGCCCAGCAGAGTGATGACACTCTTAAACCTTTATTTTCTGCAGCAGGGTCTAAGAAGTGTTCTGATCACCACTCTTCTTCGTACTTCCTTGACGATGGTCTCCTTTGTCGGACGGAGGTCATGCATAAAGATGTTTCTCTGGAACCTAGAACTCAGATTGTAATCCCTCTTACAGTAAGAGACTCTGTGTTGAATTTGGCTCATCGAGGACTTGCTGGTCATACAGGAGTACGGAAAACATATGATCGTGTTATGCGACCCTTTTATTGGCCTAAGGTAAAACGAGATGTGGCTAAGTATATACGATCTTGTCATACATGTCAGATTACCAGTAAGCCAAATCAGAAAGTGCCGGTTGCTCCCTTGCAGCCTATTCCTGCTGTTTCCACTCCTTTTGAACATCTGATCATTGACTGTGTTGGTCCTTTGCCCCGGTCTAAGACTGGTCATCAGTATCTTCTCACTCTTATGTGCCAGACTACTCGTTATCCTGCAGCGTATCCATTGAGGTCTATCACTACAAGGTCTGTCTTGAAGGCCCTCACTAATTTCATGTCGACCTTTGGAATTCCCAAAGTTATTCAATCTGATCAGGGTTCAAATTTCATGTCGAAACAGTTCTCCAAAGCCCTGCGTCAGCTTAGAGTAAGCCACAATATTTCTAGTGCTTATCATCCACAGAGTCAAGGAGCTCTTGAAAGGTTCCATCAAACCTTGAAATCTCTGTTAAGGTCATATTGTGTGGAACTCGATGCGGATTGGGAAGAAGGTCTGCCGTGGATGTTACTAGCTATACGTGAGGTAATCCAGGAGAGCCTTGGTTTTAGTCCGAATGAGCTAGTGTTTGGACATACAGTACGAGGACCTACTGCTGTTTTAGCTGATGAGTGGCGTTCGTCTAAGCCTTCTGAAAACGTTTTAGACTATGTGAGTGGATTTCGGTGTAGACTGTATGAGGCACGAGCTATTGCTAAAAGGAAACTGAGTAAGTCTCAAACAAAAATGCAGCAACTTTTTGACAGGAAAGCTAAGTTGAGAGATTTTCAGGTGGGTGATCAGGTATTAGCTTTGCTGCCTCTTCCTGCTAACCCATTTCAAGCAAAGTTTACAGGACCTTACAGTGTCGCTAAACGCCTTTCAGATAATAATTATCTGTTGAATACTCCTGACCGTAGGAGAAAAGTACAAGTTTGTCACAGTAACTTGTTGAAATCTTATGTAGCTTCTGTTCCTTCTGTCTCTGTTAGTGTGGTAACCACTTGTGACTCTTTTAATCCAACTCTTTCTTGCGGTACAAGTGGTGATTCTTCAGAGAATGCTGATGAGGATGGGAATCTTCTTTCTCGAGAAAAAGTAGACGGACGACTTAACAACTCTGAGATCCTTGCTAACCTGTCCTCTCATCTTTCATATTTGACAGAGAAGGAGAGGAGTGACATCATTGAGTTAGTGATGTCATTTCCTTCTCTTTTCCTTGATGTCCCTGGTCGTACTTCTGCCATTGAACATGACATCGACGTCGGAACTTCCTGTCCTGTTAAACAGAACGCTTATAGAGTTAATCCACTGAAACGAGATTTGTTAAAGAAAGAAGTGAACTATTTGCTTGCTCATACCCTGGCTGAACCCAGTTTTAGTTCATGGAGTTCTCCTTGCGTTCTAGTAAATAAATCCGATGGCTCATATCGCTTTTGCACCGATTATCGAAAACTTAATGCGGTGACAAAACCAGATTCTTTCCCTTTACCTCGTGTTGACGATTGCGTCGACCATGTTGGTTCTGCCCGATACGTAAGTAAGTTTGACCTTCTAAAGGGGTACTGGCAGGTGCCATTGACTACTCGCGCCAAAGAGTTATCCGCCTTCGTTACGCCTGATGCTTTCCTGCAGTACACAGTAATGCCTTTTGGGGTTCGTAATGCACCCGCGACTTTCCAACGATTGGTAAACCGTCTACTGTATGCAATGTCCGGATGTGAGGCGTATCTTGATGACGTCGTCCTGTATAGCTCTTCTTGGTCTGAGCATCTTAACCAGATCAAAGAATTATTTTCCCGCTTAGCTGAGGCTAATCTCACTATCAACCTTGCTAAGTCTGAATTCGGAAAGGCGACTGTTACGTATCTGGGTAAGGTAGTGGGAAACGGATGTGTGAAACCTATCGGGACTAAGGTAGAAGCCGTTTGTAGTTTTCCAACCCCCACCACTCGGCGTGAATTACGCCGATTCCTCGGCATGGTGGGATATTATAGGAGTTTTTGCGAGAATTTCGCTAGGGTAGTTTCACCGTTAACAGATTTATTGAGTCCGAAAATAAATTTTCAGTGGTCTGAGACATGTCAGCAAGCTTTCGAAAATTGTAAGGCTTTGCTGGCACGTGCTCCTGTTTTGACCGCCCCGAATTTTGAAAAGTCTTTCAGTCTTGCAATTGATGCTAGTGCTTGCGGTGCGGGCGCAGTTCTCTTGCAAGAAGATTCGAACGGGGTTCAACATCCTGTTAGTTACTTTTCAAAGAAATTTAATCGGCATCAACAGGTCTACTCAACTATTGAGAAGGAAGCCCTCGCCTTGGTGTTGGCCGTACAACATTTTGAAGTGTATTTGGGGTCAATTGCTGCGCCAATCATCGTTTATACAGATCATAACCCTTTGGTTTTCTTAAATCAGATGAGAAATCGTAACCAACGACTTATGCGATGGAGTCTCATTTTACAACCTTTCCATTTGGAAATTAAACATGTAAGAGGAAAAGATAACGTTATAGCTGACACCCTTTCCCGAGCGTAACATCGAGATGTCTGTGGTATGTTTCTCTCTTCTCGTTTTTTCATCTCTAGGGCCCAGAGGTGTTGAACAAAGTGGAGTAGAGGATGCTTCTTGGACAATTAGAACATTCCATTGTTTGGTCCTTTGGGTGGAGCTTGATTTTTCTCTTTTTGTTTTCTTTTAGATTCGTTGCCGAATCTTTTTGAGGAGGGAGGTGTTACGACCCCGTGCTTCCTTTTCTTGCCTGCTGGTGGCGTGATGACTTCAGGAGGGTGTGGTCGATTGTACAGCCCTGCTGAGCGATTTCCACTGATTGTGGACAGGATAAATGAATAGACTGATTCCATTGACAGGACTTCACCTGGGGGATTGGCAGCCTCCGGAGAAGTCATTTACTCCAACTTTCTCTTCTTTCCTTATTTATCATTCCTCACCATTTGGACTATTATTATTTTTCTCTTTATTTAAACCCTAGACATTATGTTATGTTCTTTTGTATTGTATCATTTTGGCACTTGAATAAAGAAACTTGCAAGTCAACCAATCTGTGCAAGCGCTCCTATTTTATGTTACGGTCGATATCGAGCTGGCCGTGACAACCACAGGAAACAGATGATTCTTCTGCACAATCTGACTTTGCTGCAGTCTGGAATTGAACTACTGGTTTCGTCTGGTCAGAGGAGAACTGGCCCCCCAACTGAGCCTGGTTTCTCCCAAGGTTTTTTTCTCCATTCTGTCACCGATGGAGTTTCGGTTCCTTGCCGCTGTTCAATGTATTTTGTTTAAAGCGCTATATAAATAAAGGTGACTTTGACTTTGACTTTGTATCCTCAACTACCTCGACGACTGGCTGATTCTAGCTCACTCTCAAGAACGGTTGTGCGAGCACAGGGATCTGGTGCTCAGACACCTCGCCCGACTGGGTATTCAGGTCAACTGGGAAAAGAGCAAGCCCTCCCCTGTGTAGAGGATCTCTTTTCTCTGTATGGAAATAGACACGGTCACCATGTTCGTGTGGCTTACGAATGAGCACGTGCAGTCACTGCTGAATTGCCTGAGACAAGTCGAGAGCAAAAGAGCGTTCCACTGAAACTGTTTCAGAGGCTCCTGGGGCATAAGGCATCCACAGCGGCAGTCATACCACTCGGGTTACTCCATAAGAGACCGCTTCAGGACTGGCTTCATGGCCGTGTCCCAAGATGGGCATGGCAACAGGGCACGCTCCGAGAGACCATCATGGGCTGGGGTGCCATGTGCAACGGGCATGCTGCGTCAGGCTCCTGGACGGGACCCTGACTTCAGTGGCATGTCAATTGCCTTGAGTTGCTAGCAGTACGGCTTGCTCTGCAGGGCCCTGCAGAAGGACAAGCACGTTCTGATCCGTACGGACAACCCTGTGACCATAGCGTACATCAACCGTCAGGGTGGTCTACACTCCCTCCACATGTCGCAACTCGCTCACCATCTCCTCTTGTGGAGTCAGAAGCATCTAAGGTTGCTTTGTGCCATTCACATTCCGGGCAGGCTCAATCATGCAGCTGACGAGCTCTCACAGCAGCAGTCTTGCCCCGGGGAATGGAGACTCCACCCCCAGTCGGTTCAGCTGATTTGGGAACACTTCGGAGACGCTCAGGTAGCCTGCTAGCATACGTCCAGCTGGAATATGCTACCCAGTGTATTCTGTGTAATATAGGCCCTCACTCGTGCTGGCCTCACGACAGGGTGCTATCACTCACACGGGTCACTGGGAGACAGCCATGTGGCGTTTTGTAAGGGACCCCATTCGTCAGTCTCTTTCTGATGTAACGTAGAATGTGACCGACTGAAAGGGAACGTCTCAGTTACGTATGTAACCCTCATTCTCTGAAGGAGGGAACGGAGACGTTACGTCCCCTTGCCACATCGCTGTTCCACTGAACGGCCGGGTCACTAGCTCGGCTTGAATGCGAGTTGCTCGTGCTGTCCCTTTATACATGCTCTGCAAATATGGAGAAAATGGTCATTCATGCAACACAGCACTGTCAAACTCAGTTCTGCAGAGTTAAGCCCTGACCCTAATTAAACACATCTGATCCAGCTAATCACATCCTTCAGACTAATTTGAAAACAACATGGTTTGTGTGTTGGAGCAGGATTGGAACAAAACCCTGACACTGATACCCCTGATGTAACACGTCCACTGAATAGGCAGACCATGGAAAGAGTATTTATTTTATTTAGGTCTTGATAGTCATTTTCAAATTATGAATTGCTATAGAATTTATGACTTTTTATTAAAAATAATATTTAAAATGTGTCATTTAAATAAAGTTTAAAAATTGTTAACATTATTTTACAGTATGTTCTTATCTTTAGACACACATTTGCTGGCAATTATTAAGAAACAACAAGTTCCTCCTCTTCACATTGACTAGGAATTACTAAGAAACAAGTTTCTCTTTTTAATTTTTTCTTGCCAAATAATTGACAGATGACAGATTTTAAGGTCTGCATGCCAAATGCATTATAATAAATGCAAATTTAAATGCAATTAATGTGAAAAATTTTTCTTATAAAACTTTATATAGTATAAAACTATAAAAGTGACCTATTTCTGGATCAGTGTGACCATTACTTCTGCACATCTTTTGTAGTCTTGTGGAGGTAGAGATTTTTCACATTTGGCTCCCAAACTCTGGAATACCCTTTCTGATAATGTTCGGGGTTCAGACACACTCTCTCTGTTTAAATCTAGATTAAAAACACATATCTTCGCCAAGCATTCAAATAATGCACCTCATAATTTGTAACTGCAAATATGACTGCAGTTGTATCTGATTAAAAGCGCATTATTCTTATTCTTATTCTTTAGCTTGAATTAAACTAGTTCATTTTACTTGGTTAAAACAGCAGCTAGGCTAATTATATCTCTATTTGTTTCTCTGTTTTACCACTGTATGTAACTATGATTTACACAAGCTCCAGTCTGGATCCATAACACCTGAGAAGAGATGATGCAAACCCCACAGAGGACCTCAGATGATGCTAACCTTGCAAAAACATACAGCATACGACCGATGATGCCATCGCCACTACCCTCCACTCAGCACTCACACATCTAGAGAATAAAGAGTCATACGTTAGAATGCTGTTCATAGACTTAAGTTCAGCATTCAACACATTCATCCCTCAACAGCTCATTAACAAACTGGTCCAGCTGGGGCTCAACACTTCGCTGTGCAACTGGCTGTTAGATTTTCTGACTGGAAGACCTCAGGGTCGGCAGCCACACATCCAGGACCATTACACTGAACTCTGGGAGCCCCCTACCATAATTACTGATGTTAACACACAGGGAAAATGTGTAACAAATGCCTTGCAGATACAAACGAGGTAAATAATGTTTTTATGTTTTGATTAAAACATAGTTAACACTAAACGTCAACGAAAATCAATTTTTACAATAGTACTTTCATTATAAAGTTAGCCTATATGACAGTATTAATGTTCTGCATAAAAGCATCTGCTAAATGAATAAATGTAAATGTAATATTTTTAATTATTGTGTCTGTTTTAATTGGATGCCAGTAGTACCCATGTAATGTAAAAATAAATTTAATTCTATATAAAAATTATAAAATCTAATTATATATGTTAAAATTAATTACAGTAGTATACTGATAAACTGGATTTTTTTACATTAATTTAAAAAGTAAATATAAAAAAAGTTAAAAAAAAAGTAAAAGTAACCTTTTTACAGTAATGTAAAAAGTACAGTATGCGACTGTAAACTCAAATACAGTTTGCTACTGTAAATCTTAATTACAGTACCTTACTGGCAACACCCTTGAAATGTCTAACAGTATGTACCTCTTTGGCGGGGTTCCCTGGTAAAATTCACATTCGAAGGGCTAAATATCACATTATTTGATTCACTTAAACCCAAGGACACCCCACAGAAGCTGAGCGAACATATATTACTTGAATAGCCTACGGTAATGAAAAAGAGGAAGTAGTTAAAAGGAGACAGTTTTTCTAGTAATTGTCAGCAAATGTGTGTGTGTCTAAAGATGTAACTGAATAGATTTAGCTTTTAAAATGTTTAGCATTGAAAACATTATGCTTTAGTTTAGCTACTTGTCCTAGAGAAAACTTCTGTTAGCACAATGTAACTACTGGGTGGAAAAACTGTTAGCACTGATTTTGAAAAATTATTACTCAGGAAGTTAATTTAATGAACATTACAAATATTATAATTTTAAACTGTTCTATTTTGCATTTTATTATTATTTTATTTATAAAAAAAACTTTGTAAACATGCACTTTGCTTTAAGTTATCATATGATAACTGCATAACACAGTGCAGTTAAAAAAACAGTGAAAAAATAACAGCACAATTATAAAATGACAATCACTGTAATATAAGTAAAATAAAATGTTTTTGTTATACTCGTAAATGCAACCTTTAATTTGTGCATATTCATATTTTTTATTTTCTTCATAATGTCTGTGTAGAAACCACATGACACTATTAGTGAAATATTACAATCTTTTTCTAAAATGATTACAACCAAAAAAAATTATAATAATAAAGCACAGTATTTGATCATGCTGATGATAAACTTTTGCAAAAGATTATCACAAAACAGTAATATTATGGTTAAAAAAAATAGAGAGAGTGAAAAAAAAAAAACAGGAATCATGACTACAAGTTAGATGACTTGCTGAGTTTGACTTGATGACTTTTGAAAAGAAATAATGAAATTATTTTACAATTCGATCAGAAACCAGAATGAGTTCATATCTTCACTACAGTGAGTGGGTTTGTTGTGACTGGGTGGTTTCGGTGTAATTTGTGTTCCCTCCTCAGAGAAAACTCTTTCAAAAACACGTCTTAGAGAAAGTTTAACATTGCTCTTAAAATTCCACCCCATGAAAACATACAGAATAGGGTTCAGACAGCTGTTGAAATACGCCAAAGAGACAGCCAGGGGATCCACTGCATAACCTACTGAAGAACTTGATTGATCTCCGTATATTATTATCAAATCCACTATGTGATATGGCAGCCAGCACAGAAAAAAGGCCACAATTACAGCCAGCATGATGCGAAATGCTCGTCCAGAGTGAAAATGTCTCCTGCCTAACTTGCGTGCAATAAATCCGTAGCATGTTGTGATGCATATGAGAGGAACCAAAAAGCCAAACACAAATCTGATGATGCTTAACCTTCTATACATTTTCAAATGGACAGAATCAGCTTGATAATGCACACAGTATGTTTCATTTTTTTCTGTGTAAATCTCTCTTGACATCATAAAAGGGAGACTGATAATTAAAGCCAGAATCCAGGCCCCTGCACAGGACAGTCGTGCCATGAACAAGCTGCGATGATTCTGAGCCCAAACCGGTGTGATCACCAGAGTAAACCGATCCAGACTAATCAAGTTCAAGGTGAAAACACTGGCAAACATGGTGATGTGCAGAACGAAGTGGAAAATCTTGCACGTTGTGGATCCGTACGGCCAGTAATCATCAAATTTGCTCTCGATCACATAGTAAAGAGTGAGAAGGCAGCACAAGAGGTCAGCAATTGCTAGATTCAGAAACCCTACTGTATTAACAGTCCTCTTCATCTTCAATCCAGCAACATACACGACAAAGGCATTTCCAGGAACACCAAGGATCAAGGTCAGGTAGAAGAAGACTAGAGAAATCACTCTCATCGGATATTCCAAAATGTCATAATAATCCCGCACTCGTGGCGCGTTTCATCGAGGGTCTGAATGCTGAGATCAAGGATGAGGTTCTGGCCCGCGAGACTCCTTCACGCCTCGATCCCCTCATCGATTTGGCGCTGCGCATTGAGAAGCGTTTCGATCTGCGAGGACGCGCTCGCAACACGGAGCCCACACTCCTTCTACCTCCTGGGACCAGTTCTCCCTCCGCTTCGATGGCAGTCCCAGAACCCATGCAGCTTGGTGGGATCCGCATCTCGGCTGCCGAGTGCCAGTGCCGCATCATCAATCGGCTCTGCCTTTACTGTGGCTCTGACAAGCACTTTGTCACCGGCTGTCAGTTAAAAGCCAAAGCTCACCAGTAGAGAGAGGGTTACTGGTGAGCGCATCCTCTCTGGACCCTCCGTCACGCCCATGCACCACCTTTCCAGTACACCTGCGCTGGTCCAATTCCTCCACCTCCTGTCAAGCCCTCTTAGACTCCGGTTCTGAGGGGAATTTCGTGGACGAAGCATGGGCTCTTGAGCAACGTATTCCTCTCATCGATCTTCAAGATCCCTCCACTGTCTTTGCCTTGGATGGTCGAGTTCTCGCCAGGGTTCGCCGTGCTACTGCCCCCTTGAGCCTCACCGTTTCCGGCAATCACCGTGAGACTATTTCTTTTTTGGTTTTTCACTCCCCAAATACCCCCATTGTTTTGGGCCATCCTTGGCTCGTTGAGCATAATCCCCAAATTAACTGGCCTATGGGCTCCATTCTTTCATGGAATCTTTCTTGTCATGTTAAGTGTATGATGTCTGCTGTCCCTCCTGTGTCTTCTGTTTCTGTTTTTCAGGAGGAGCCGGGTGATTTGTCAGGAGTTCCAGAGGAGTACTTCGATTTGCGAGCAGTTTTCAGTCGTTCCCGGGCCGCTCCTCTCCCTCCGCACCAACCCTATGATTGCAGCATCGAGCTTCTCCCGGGCACTACCCCTCCCCGGGGTAGACTTTACTCCCTCTCAGTCCCCGAGCGCGTGGCTCTAGAGAAGTATCTCTCCGAATCATTGGACGCAGGTACCATTGTCTCCTCTTCCTTTCCTGCTGGTGCGGGGTTCTTTTTTGTGAAGAAGAAGGATGGCTCTTTACGCCCCTGCATTGATTACAGAGGTTTAAATGACATAACTGTTAAGAACCGTTATCCCTTGCCACTTATGTCATCAGCCTGTGAGATCCTGCAGGGGGCGCAGTTCTTCACAAAACTAGACCTCCGCAATGCCTATCATCTTGTTTGCATTAAGGAGGGAGACGAGTGGAAGACCACCTTTAATACCCCGCTCGGTCACTTTGAATACCCGGTTTTACCCTTTGGCCTCGTTAACGCCCCCGCAGTTTTTCAGGCTCTAGTCAACGATGTTCTCCGTGACATGCTTAATGTTTTTGTTTTCGTTTATCTCGACGATATCCTAATTTTTTCGCCTTCTCTCCAAGTTCATGTGTTGCACGTTCGTCAGGTCCTTCAATGACTTTTGGAGAACAAGTTGTTCGTCAAGGCCGAGAAATGCACCTTTCACGCCCAGTCCGTCACTTTCCTCGGTTCCGTTATCCCCGCTCAGGGGATTAGTATGGACCCGCTTAGGTCTGCGCGGTCACGGACTGGCCTATTCCGGACTCTCGCGTCGCACTTCAGCGTTTCTTAGATTTTGCCAATTTCTATCGCCAATTTATTTTGAACTTTAGTCAGGTGGTAGCTCCCCTCACCGCGCTTACTTCTATAAAGACCCGTTTTGTTTGGAGTGAGGCTGCGCAGAAGGCTTTTGAGCGTCTTAAGTTTTTGTTTTCTTCCGCGCCTATTCTCATCTCTCCTGACGTGTCTAGACAATTTATCGTGGAGGTCGACGCTTCGGAGGTGGAAGTGGGGGCTATCCTCTCCCAGCGGTCACCTGCTGATGAGAGGATCCACCCTTGCGCATTCTTTTCACACCGCCTGTCTCCATCCGAGCGTAATTACGATGTGGGTAACCGCGAGCTTTTGGCTATTCGTCTTGCATTAGGGGAGTGGCGGCACTGGCTGGAGGGATCTTCAGTTCCGTTCATAGTTTGGACTGACCATCGTAACCTTGAATATATCCGTTCTGCTAAGAGACTTAACGCTCGTCAGGCGCGCTGGTCTCTTTTCTTTGCGCGTTTCCATTTCACTATTTCCTACCGCCCCGGTTCCAAGGATCAAAAACCTGACGCGCTCTCTCGCCAGTTTGCCTCTCCCGAATCCGTACCCTCTGATGAGAGGATTCTGCCTCAAGGATTGGTGGTGGGTGCAGCTGTCTGGGGTATTGAATGAATTGTTAGACGCGCCCTTGCCCATTCTATCACGCCTCGTCTCTGCCCCAGGGGATTACTGTTCGTACCCTCTTCTGCGCGTCGCGCTGTTCTCCAGTGGGGTCACTCCTCTAAACTGTTTGCGCATCCAGGTGTTAGAGGTACTATCGCCTCGATTTCGCAGAAGTTCTGGTGGCCCACTCGAGAACGTGATATTCGTCGTTTTGTAGCATCCTGTTCCATTTGCGCTCAGACTAAGGTCAGCAACAGACCTCCCGCGGGCCTCCTCAGACCTTTACCTGTTCCGTCGCATCCTTGGGCTCAGATTGCTCTCGATTTTATTACAGGGCTTCCTCCTTCGGGAGGAAATACTGTAATTCTCACTGTTATCGATCGCTTTTCTAAGGCGGCCCATTTTGTCCCGCTTTCTAAACTCCCCTCCGCTAGAGAGACCGCCCAGATTGTCGTCAAGCATATTTTTAAGATTCATGGTCTTCCCGAGAATATGGTGTCCGATAGAGGTCCACAATTCTCCTCCCTTTTCTGGAGGGTGTTTTGTCGCCTCATCGGAGCTTCTGCTAGTCTCTCTTCGGGTTATCACCCCCAGACCAATGGACAAGCTGAGCACGCTAACCAGACCATTGGACGCATTTTACGCAGTCTCGCTTTTCGCAACCCCGCTTTATGGTCTGAGCAACTCCCGTGGGCCGAATACGCTCATAATTCCACCCCCTTTTCTGCCACCGAGCTGTCGCCTTTTCAATGCTGTCTAGGGTACCAACCTCCCCTCTTCCCCTCCTCTAACCCCGAGTCTAACGTCCCATCGGTCCAGACATTTGTCCAACGTTGCAGACGTACTTGGAGAGCAGTTAGAAATTGGAAACTCGTAAATTGGCCCCCAAATTTATTGGACCATACCGCGTCGTTAGGGCCTCAGTCCTGTCTCGGTAAGACTTAGGTCGCCATCTAATCTCCGTCGCGTCCACCCTGTGTTTCATGTTTCTTGTCTTAAACCTGTAGTTCACCCCCCCCCCCCCGTCCCCTTCTCCTCTCCCGTCCGCATCGAGGGTTCCCCTGTCTATCGAGTCTGTAGACTCCTTGATGTTCGTCCCCGAGGGCGTGGTCGGCAGTTTCTCGTTGACTGGGAGGGGTATGGCCCGGAGGAGAGGAGCTGGATCCCCGCCCGGGACGTCCTGGACCGCTCGCTCATTGACGACTTTTACCGCTCCCGCCAGTTCTCCTCCTTGGGTGCGCCAGGGGGCGCACGTTGAGGAGGGGGTACTGTCATGATCCCAGTTCTTTCTCTTTTCTATTTTTGTCTCCATCTACTGGTTCTTTCTTTTCCTTTGCGCTCACTTATCTCTACTCTCATCATCTTCAGCTGTTCCTCATTTTCTCCCGCTCACCTGCTCTCTATCTCCTATCATTAGGCTCTCTATTTCTAGCTCTGTCTCTTTCCATTCCCTGTTGGATTATTACTAACCACTTCAGATGTTTCTGACGTTTTTGTGCTTTTCCTACAGACCATTAGTCCTGTCCCGTCTAGTCTTGTCGTTTGGAGAGTTTTGTGTGGACTGTTTGTTACCTGTCTTGTTCTCCGCCCAGTTTACTGCCGTGAGGAGTAACCAAGGGTCCGCCGCCTCACCTGTACCCCGTCTCGCTGATCAGAGGCTTCTCGACCAGCCACTTAGGCTTCATTGTTTCGACCAGGAATTATCCCTGTACTCTGTACTCGTTGCGGCTTGCCTTATTTCTATTAAAAGAGGATTAACCTGCCATTCGACTCCTGGGTTCTCTCTCTCTCTGTTCCGTGACAACATGGAGCTAAACTCTTGAGACGAGACTTATGACAGATAAAATATGTTACTACACGATTGTGATAGAGAATAAGATGCTGACGTCTGATTTCTTCAAGCGGTCACAGTTTACCATGTTTACTATGGTAACTTAAATACCTAGCGTGCATAGTCTTTTGCATCGCTTATAAATATTTCTGTCTTTTATGGTGATTATAATCCACATCGAATTGGATCTAATTATTTCAAACACTCGCAGCTGACTTTAAGTGAGCTTTTAGCTCCACTTATTTTAAAAAGTCTTCAATGCTGGTGTTATAGCTGTTAGCTTTCTGAAATGATCCATGGTGCTGACCCTCTCCAGAGGCGGAGAAACTCCGCCTTTGTTCATAACCATTCCTCTAGCCCCAGCTGGCCCGCTTTGGCACAAGGTTTTCGTTGGGCCAAACCCTGGCAGCTGGCCCGGAGGAAGCCCCAACGAGGCACGATCAAGACCCGGAAGTGACCGTGGAAACGTGACTGGCCCTGGCACACACTAGTACTAGCAGTGGAAACGTGGCTATTGAGCAGCAAATGGACAAGGCCATGTATTGTAAAATCTTGGACGAGAACCTCCTTCCCTCAGCCAGAACACTGAAAATGGGTCATGGATGGGTCTTTCAGCAGGACAATTACCCAAAACATACAGCCAAGACAACAAAGGAGTGGCTCAAAAAAAAGCACATTAAGGTTATATAGTGGCCTGGCCAGTCTCTAGACCTCAATCCTATAGAAAATCTTTGGAGGGAGCTGAAACTTCAAGTTTCCAAACTACACCCAAGAAACTTTAAGGATTAAGAAAGGATCTGTAAAGAGGAGGGGATCAAAATCCCTCCTGAGATGTGTGCAAACCTGGTGACCAACTATAAAAATGTCTTACCTTTGTAGGGTTTCTGCACCAAGTACTAAGTCATGTTTTGCTTGGGGATCAAATACTTATTTCACTCACTGAAATAAAAATCAATCTCTAACCTTTATATAGTGAGTTTTTTTCTGGATTTCTTGGTTGGTATTCTGTTTCTATACATTACATAAACCTACCGTAAAAATTAAAGACCCTTCATTTCTTGGTAAGTGGGCAAACTTACAAAATCAGCAGGGGATGAAATAAATATTTCCCACATTTATTAACTGCTGAAAATAAAATAATACATGGATAATGTTTTAACTGTTTTATTCAGTTCAGTGTAACAGTGTACTGTATACAGTCATATATAATTTTGGATTAGGCTAACCTGAAACACTATTTCAGTTATTTCACTGTCAAATAAATAAATGCTGCTCTGTGAACCCTTTGAGATTTTAAGAGAACTCATGTTTACTGGATGTTCTAAGGAGAGAAAATTACAAAAAACAGCCAATACAATACTACATTACGCAGGCTGTTAGTCTGGGGAAGGCCTTCCATACCATCGCTGACATTCAGCCAAGTATGGTGACTCATACTCAGAATTTGTGCTCTGCATTTAACCCATCCAAAGTGCGCGCGCACGCACGCACGCACGCACGCATGCACGCACACACACACACCCGGGGCAGTGGGCAGCCATTTATGCTGCGGCGCCCAGGGAGCAGTTTTGGGGTTCAGTGGGCACTCAAGGGCACCTCAGTCATGTTACTGCCGGCTCGAGACTCGAACCCACAACCTTAGGGTTAGGAGTCAAACTCTCTAACCACTAGGCCACGACTTCCCTCCCCCAAAAAAAGTTGACCAGCCCTTCCCTGGTGGTCTAGTGGTTAGGATTCGGGGCTCTCGCCGCCATGGCCCGGGTCCGATTCCCGGTCAGGGAAAGATCTTTTGCCTTCCAACGGGGGACTCAGGTAGCACTAATATCCTCAGGTAGCACAAAGTTCCGGAAGACATGGGAGAATAGGTGCTCAGCCGTTTCCAGGGCAGTTGGTAATCCTGGCAGGGGAATTAATAAACAGGCTTTAGAAAACGAAGACACATGTGTTACCTTCTGGCCTGACCAGTCCTCCAAGGAACAGGTAGGGGTACAAGTTTGCCTGCCGGGAGCTGACGTGGAGTGGAAGACATAGCACAGACTGAGCAACTTTGGATGTACCTGATGACATATCGGGATATACTGGGTCACCAGTATCGAGCTTGGAGGAGCGAGAGAGTCCGTTGGCTGCCTGGATGTCCAGAGCACGGTATACAGTGGACTGTGCCCACAAGGGATTGCCGCTGGGACTGGGGGATCCTTGTAGCCACCCTGATGTCCTCGTCCAAACTCCAAATGATGGGGCTGATGATCATGGCTGGAGGGAGTATATGTTCATGGTCAGATGGAGTGTCAGGGCAGTGTAGACGAGAGAGTACATCAGCCTTGCAGATCCGGTTTCCAGGGTGGTAGGTGATTTTGAAGTTGAATATGGTGAATAATAGCGCCCAGCAGGCCTGCCAGGGATTCAGTCGTCGAGATTTTTATGATCTGTAATGACAGTAAATGGGTGGTTAGCTCCCTCCAGCCAATGCCTCGATTTCATCCAGAGTGAGCTTGATAGCCAAACACCCTGTTCCTTATGTTGTAATTTTGCTCCGCTGGGGTCAGTTTCCTGGAGAGGTAAGCACAAGACTAGAGGCGTGGAGGCTCACCAAACTGCAATGGGATTGGCTCTGGCAGAGGAAGATAGGGGAGTGGATTTAGATGTGAGTGCTGCACTGAGAAGGTTGCCCAGCTCCTGCAGAAGGTCTGCAGGAGCGGGTGGCTGGGGATCCATATAGTTCTTTTGTAATGGTCCGGTCTTCTGCCACAAACCAGGATACAAGCGGAGGGTAAGTAAAAGCAGATGGTTTATTTACAGGATGCAGTATGACAACAATATGTCAAGGCACTGAATGGATGAAGCCCCGAGCTCTGGAAAGTTAGACTGGGGGAGACAGCAGTGGAGAATCATGGGAGACCGTCCATGGGGATCTGAGAGCAAAGAAAGAACAGGTTAAAGGAGATGGGTTGGCCACCAGTTCAGGGTAGTGAACGGTAGACCAGACGCCGGATTGGGATCGGGAGTGATAGCCTAACATCATCTGTAACATGGATGTGTAACTATTTAACAAACATAAACGACAACGAATAATTTAGAAAAGTAAAAGATGAGAGTTATAATGACTAAAAGAGTACATAAACACAATGAGTAAACCTAACTAAAAATTATTGTTTGTGTTGTGACCTTGTGATTAGTCTGCATTTCGTCCCACAAAGTTCATTAGATTCATTATATCACGGCTATTAAATGAATGGTTAAAACACACTAATTAAAAACATCTAGTTAAGCGTGTCTGTCTAGGAATTGGTGTACAAATAATAAATTGGTTTATTTATTTTGGAGCCTTTACTCAACTTGTGCAATGGTTGTTTCTTTGAGGAAAGGAGCTGTATATATATATGAATATAGAGCAGGTTAAGATTAGTAAAGAAGCAATAAATAAAGAAAAAATAATAATCTCCATTTTATTTATCCAGCACTATGAACATTAACTTTCTGGTGTTTGAAGAGAAAACATCCATTTTTGGAGACCTAATAGTAGAATACAGGTCTATTATTTGCAAAAATAAGGGACAATGTACAATCAATATTTTTGGAAAATAAATACCAAAAAGGTGATCAGGACACCAATGCAAATCTACTTAAAAATAAATTAATGAAATTAAATTGCATGAAATGTTGATGTGGGTTTAAGTATTCTTATTATGTGAGAAGACATAGTGTGACATGAAATATGATTACACTATTGGCCAATCAAAATCAAGTATCCACAGAGGCCAAATCATATGAATATTGATTTTGTCCAAATTAAAAGACAATTTGAATGTATAATTATAACAAAAAAGTCTTTCTAAATTAAAACATACACTTATCTGGTCTTTAGCTATAGTATCAATTTGAGATGATATGCTCTGCAGTCATGTGATATGTGGCATAAAAACAGAAATCTATAGCTTAACAAAACTAATAAGTTCTGTATTGATGTTTAACATACAAAAAGTAATAGTATAGCATTAGTAGCTATCACATTAGTATATACTGTATATATAGACAGAATATTCATGGACAACAAGATAAGTGTCAGCAGACAACATCCTATCAGACACACCATTAACTTTCTCAAAACTTTAGCATCTGACTCCGAAAATGATTATAATAATAATAATATTAATAATTGCTATTTAAGTATTTAACATTGTAACAAAACAACATTTCTTCAGAAATCTGTTAACAGATCTCTGTTAAATGCAGATTATTTTTGCACTAAATTAGTTTAACTTCCTAACCAAAAAATATCCGAACAGCTGATGGGCACCATTGAGTTCCATAGTAATTATTTGTCCTACCACGGAAGTCAATGGTTCCAATCAATGCTTAAGATTCCACCATTTCTCAAGATATTTTCTTCTGTGTTCAACAGAAGAAAGTAACTCTTTCCAGTTTTGAACAAGTGGAGGATGAGTAAATGATGACAGAATTTAGATTTTGGAAGTGAAATATTCCTTTAAGCAACAGATAAACACATTCAGCTGACTAGAAAAACTGACCAATCATATTGAAGCACATTAAAGTCCACGTCAGTGAGGAGATCCTGACCTCTGGTGGTGTGGATGGCACTTTATCATGTCTGTTTGATTGAGTAGAAACTACAGAGCATAATGAGATTTCTACAAAGTGGTCAAAGAAAATAAATTTAGTTTTTGTATGCTAGGAAACTAATTTTGTGTTATGTAGACTGTACCAATGGATCAAGCACATTCGTCTCAATATAAAACAGCGATGAAAATCAAATCCCTAAGTCCATCAATGTTGACTAGAACTATTTTTGTATAGTTTTAATTTGGGGAAGTTGGCATTTTCTGTGGTCTGACATACTAACCCCAATCTTACACCATTTTAAACTTAATTTTATTAATTCCTTTATAAATATTATGCATTTATTGCTACTTTTACACTGCAAGTCCATTTAAATGAACTAGATATGACAAAGTTGTTTTTAAAATGATTTAAAAGAAATGGTGACACATTATGAATCAACTTTAACCTTTTACTGCTGACAGAGCAGTCACACGCTATTACATGTAGTAAAAAGAAGAACATGTTTAAAGTGGAAAATACTGAGATAAGGGATTTCTTCAGAAAAAGAGTCAGCAAAACATAAAAAAGCTTTTTATGTTTCTGTTCTTTTAAAGTCTCGTGTCTGAAGCAGTAACACAAACGACTTACAGTTTGGTGAATGGTGAAATCCAAAGGCCTGAATGAAAAATGTCATCATGATTTTCTACAGTGGTCAGGGATGTCCAGTTAGTCAACATAAGAGTTTTCGGGCATTTACTCATAATGTCAATACTTTGTCAAAGTCTATCACAGACTAAAAATAAATAAATGAAAATGTATAATAATAACAATAACATGGTAACATGGTAATTGTAGTTAAACCATGGTAGCCACAAATTAACCATAGTTTAACCATTGTATTTGTGGTTACTGTGGTTATACAAATGGCAATCCAAAAAAAAATAAACATGATTACTAAAGATTTACTATAGTAAAACCTTGGTTAATTTTCCTAAGTATCATATTTAAGCTAAACTTATACTTGATTGTAGAGGAAACTACTATTCATACAACAATCTGTTATTTTCACAAAATAAATACCAAAAGGTTTACCAGGACCAAAACAAAGCTACTTAAAAAATAAACTAACAAAATAAAATGACATGATATATGATTTGTGTTTAAATATGAATGAAGATCGAGTCTGGAGTGATAGGAGACATTTCAAAGGCCATGTCAGAAAATAACAACCTGGTCTCACAGAATTCCGTGAAATGTCCACGGGCACTTAACTTAAAATCTGTGAAGCCATCACGGAATTGCCCCAAATTCCATGACGTGGCCACGGATATATCTCCAACACAAGTCAATGACACTGACCTTCCGTGGTCCACACACGGAGACCCGTTTCAATGACGGAGTACAGAACTCGCTCAACGGACGTGCTTTCTCATTTGGAAACGCAACATTTGAAGTATTAGTTTCTTTTCCAACATCAAATGCCATAATGACGTTAACCAGACAGTTATTGTAGTTATTGCATTGTCCTGTCATCATAAAAATTCAGTTTGTTTCAGTTAGCCTAACCAAAGTCCCGTGATGGCACCACGGACCTCAACAACCTGACCTCACTCACTGGATGTTGTAATGTTTCTGGCTTGATTAGGAACTTATAAGCTTTTCGTCGACTCTGTGTGGACCACGGAAGATGAGTGTCATTGACTTGCGTTAGAGTTATCCATGATCTCAGCACAGACTCACTCCGTGCTCGTATCACAAATTTGAGTTCTGACTATAGCCAAAATGTGTGTAAAACGCCATCAAACTGGATTTTATGATGACAGGACGAGAAAAAATGTCAAGTTAATTATATGCCATTGCAACAGAGTCGACGAAAAGCTTATAAGTTCCTAATCACATCCAGTGAGTGAGGTCAGGTTGTTGAGGTCCGTGGTGCCATCACGGGACTTTGGTTAGGCTAACTGAAACAAACTGAATTTTTATGATGACAGGACAATGCAATAACTACAATAAATGTCTGGTTAACGTCATTATGGCATTTGATGTTGGAAAAGAAACTAATACTTCAAATGTTGCGTTTCCAAATGAGTTCTGTACTCCGTCATTGAAACGGGTCTCCGTGTGTGGACCACGGAAGGTCAGTGTCATTGACTTGTGTTGGAGATATATCCGTGACCACGTCACGGAATTTGGGGCAATTCCGTGATGGCTTCACAGATTTTAAGTTAAGGGCCCGTGGACATTTCACGGAATTCTGTGAGACCAGGTTGGAAAATAAAACATCTGACAGACAACGTTGTTCGATTAGATTCAACTTTATTGTCATTATGTAGAGTACAGGTACAGAGCTAATGAAATGCAGTATCACCTGAAATATCAGTTATAGCCTACAATTAAGCCTTGTTAAATATTTGGCCAAAAATGACACCACAGACTAATCGAAATCAAGTCTTTTTTTTTGGTGAATTATTATTTTTATTTCATTGTTCAGAGCATAATAAATACATAAAGAAAAACAGTTTCAGTTATTCACGTCATTTGAAGAGGACGTCAGCATTAAGTTCTTTAAAAAATAAAAATAAAATAATAATAATAATTAGTCATGAAAAGGCATACAGTATATAAGCAAAAACTGTTTTATTTATTTTTAGATTTTCATTCAATACATTTTTAGGTTTCAAGCGAACTTTTAGCTAAACTTTGAACATAGATAATTCTCAGCTATGTTATGAAAGATATCATTTTTGTGCATAAAATGTGGATAAATGGGTATTCCCATTCTATACAATGTGTCCATACATTGCATCTAATTTGCATATTAATGTGTTCTTGGGGCAAACCGTAATGAAAAAAGGAAGTGTAATACACTTTCATAAGAATATCAATCTATAATTTTTTTTGTTGTGTTTCCCCAAAATTCCTGATGAACATGTTTGTCCTGGTGCTCTCTGCAGAAGACATGCATGAAAAGTATGCCTTGTTTCACTACAAGAATTAATATTCTGATTTGAAACCCCTTAACATGTTCATTTACGACAAACATTTGAAAAAAATAAGTCCGATTTATATAAAAACATTACATTTCCCGTAAGAGTGCTAAATTTGATCATTCTGTCATGTTTATTCTGTCATCTGTATAAGCCATATTTAAAGGCCAAAAACAGATGATATCTCTGAAATGCCCTGAATGTGATCTCTACAGCCGACACCCAGACATCAAACTGTGGCAAGTACAGTCTCCGAGAAATTCACTAAAATATAATGTCCTCTACTGAGGAAAGAAGTCTATGCCTGGTCCCAGGAGGATATAGTACTGAATATCTTTTGGCTAAATTAATGTTTTATGATCATAACAGTAATTCTTACTTAAACAAAACAATGCAATAAAATATTTTTTTACAAGTTAAATATTAAAATCTGGATTTATATCACACACACACAGTTATAGTAAAGCATTAGTAGCTATTCTTACTAGTTTATGTAGGCTACTGTATATACAGACACTGGAACTTTGCATTAAAGACGGAATATTTTGTACATGTATAGCCTATTTTATTGATGATTAGAGCACACGCCATCAATAGGCACACCATTAACTTCCTCAAAATACTGCACCTGCCTAAAAATAGCATCAGTATTACCGACTGCAAGCTGTACACAAGAAATGTCATCAACATGATTAATTCAAGTACAAGTGAATAAAAACAATGCACCAACAATTGAGCATTGTTAACTAGGAAAAAAAAACTTAGAACAGATTATTTTAGATGCACTTAATGGATTTCATAATTTCCTGAAAAAATACAAAAAGCAGAGTGGACACTTCCTATTGAAAAGTGCTAAAGTAAGCCCTTATGCATATCTTAAGTTTCTGTTTTTAAAAGAAATACGAAAGGAACAACTTTTCACAGTAGTATTTGGAAAAATGCAAATAATGTCTAATTAGAAAACACCATAATTTGTTATTCACACTAAAAAAAGAAAATGTCTACATGTCACTGCATTCTATAGAATATTAAAGCAAATGTAATGGGTTTTGTTTAAAAGTTCATAAGGTTAGTATAGAAAAATGACTGTATAAACAAGCTCATATCTTCTCTAAACTGAGTGCATTTGTTGTGACTGTGTGGATCGTGACACTTGTGTTCCCTCCTCAGAGAAAGCTCTTTCAAAAACACGTCTGAGGGAGAGTTTAACCTTACTTTTAAAATCCTGCCCCATGAAAACATACAGAATGGGGTTCAGACAGCTGTTGAAATACGCCAAAGAGACAGCCAGGGGATCCACTGCCAAAGCTACCAAGGAACTTGATTGCTCTCCGTACATTATTATCAAATCCACTATGTGATACGGCAGCCAGCACAGAAAAAATGCCATAATTACAGCCAGCATGATGCGAATCGCTCGTCCAGAGTGAAAATGACTCCTGCCTAACTTGCGTGCAATGAATCCGTAGCATGTTGTGATGCATATGAGAGGAACCAAAAAGCCAAACACAAATCTGATGATGCTTAACGTTCCAAATGCTGGAAGGCTGGAATCAACTTCTTCATCAGCATGAAATGTGCAGAGCGTGATGTTAAACTCAGTGAAAGTTTGTCTTGATATCATAAAGGGCAAACTGAGCACCAAAGCTAAGATCCAGGCCATTGCACAGGACAGTAGTGCGATGAACAGGCTGCGATGATTCTGAGCCCAAACCGGTGTGATCACCTGAGTAAACCGATCCAGACTAATCAAGTTCAAGGTGAAAACGCTGGCAAACATGTTGATGATTATAACAGAGGGGAGAATCTTACACATGATGGATCCATACGGCCAGTGGTGATCAAGGAGTTTCTCCGCCACACTGAAGGGTATGGAAAGGCAGCACAGGAGGTCCGCAGTCGCTAGATTGAGAAACCATATTGTATTAACAGTCCTCTTCATCTTCATTCCAGCGATGTACACAACAAACATGTTTCCAGGAACTCCGAGGAGAAACGTCAGGAAGTAGATGACCAGAGAAAGTGTCCTCATGGAATTGTTCACCTCTGAAGACACGGGGTCTGTCATACTTTCATTGAAACACAACAGACAATCATATCCAATGTCGAATTCAATGATTTCATCGTCTGTTAATGTCTGGTTCATTTTGCTTGACTTGCTGCTGTCCAAAGTGCTCTGTTAATCCTATAAATATAACATATCAATCAAAAATTCATTTAGCAGATACAGATCAAAATGAGGAAATGAACAAACAACATTCAATATTATTAAACATATAATATCAGTTGGTTCTAAATAGTCATGTATTTGTTGATATGGTTTGAGTCACACTTGAGTTTTACAGATCTAATAAAAGTGTCTTACAAAACTTGTACTCACCTCACCAGCTGCTCTGTACTCACTAGCGAACTTCGCCCTGCTTACCACTTTAAGGCGAAACCACAGGAAATGGAAGGAAGTCCTACTGCTTTGATGAAACAACTACAAAGAACTCTTAGGGTAAGCATATGAAAAAATTCCTTTTTTTTTTACCAAAATATAATTTTCAGTATTCCGTCAAGAATGCTGTTCTTGTAGCACAAACTGAAGGAGTTCTGATCTTCTGTTGCAGTTGTTTCTCACATTCTGTTTCCTATTGTGGTAAACCAAAACCAAAACCGGAGAAGCACAAAGAAGCTGTGAATATCCACTACTTTGTAATTTGCAAAATAACATGACCAGTGCTTATTTGCCTGCTTATCATTGCTGTAAAAAATAGCTGCTACCACCAGACAGCCCTCAAATGAAATGGGTCCTATATGTACTAAATGATTTATATATGGCAGTAGTCTCATATTGTGTCTACGAGCATTTACAAAATGACTGTTGGAATGTACTGCATTCTTGAGAGCTGACTAAAAGTGAATCATAAAAGGAATTTAGATGTTTATCTGCCTTACCAAACTGGATGAGATATTGGTTTACATTAATCCACCCAAGAGTATAATTTTTGTTTACTCAATTAAGATAAGATCGTTTTTTCCTCTGCATTTCTGGGAAAAGAAGAAAGCCCCTCAAAAATTTGAGATTGCATATTTTATTTGGATTATTATTTTTTTTTTTTTTTTTGCGTAACAAAAAAACTGGATACAACAATCCCCCCACCCACCCAAAAATATATATTTTTTTTCCAGATGTGTAAAAAAAAGAAAAGTTTATAATAAACAATCAGGCCAAAGTCACAAAAATGATACCATGTGTGTAATTTAATATTTTTTATTGGAAATATTTTGTAAACATTTGATTTGCCCACTTTATTGCGTGATAAAAATTTAAATAAAAAAGAACTCAAATAAAATGTGATTATTTACACCATGGTTTTGGCAAAACAGTCAAATATAATTATGTGCTTAAGTACTAAACATAAGGGGAAGCAAATGAGCTTTTAAAAATATACCAACACCAAAACCTACATGAATAATTTAATTTTCAAACATTACTTCAGTCCTTCCAAGACTACGGTTTCATTGAAAAGACACCCGGCTCATCTGGCAACAACTATACACAAATAGCAGAGAAATGGAACCAAGTTTTTTTATATAATGTATGTCAACCATCAGCATCATTCAACAGTTCCGAGGGTTATTTCTTAGTTTGAAAAAATGCACACACAAGAGTGTAAAATGTTACACTACGGCTATCAGTACAGGTCATATGTCCACCGAAATGTTTATCTTTATAGGAAATGCTATACCAATGAATCAGTTCATGCAAGGAGAAAATCCATTATGTAACATACAATATGCAACAGTAAGAATGAGTTTAACATTTGATTTAATACAGGTTTACGGTTTGTTCTAAAAATAAATTTAAATTAAATGCAATAGTACTGAATTCCACCAGAAGTTTAACAGCATCCCAAATGGTCCATCATTAGCCAATATTCTTGTCAAGTCATAGTAAATACAGGAAACTGATGTGTGGTTAAATTAAATATATACATAATCAAATCTGTACAGTACAAATTGTCAAATATTTTTCCCTCCCTACTGCTGCTTTTCTGGATTTGAAACCAACATTAGCTTAAACCGCAATCAACCAGCAAGAATAAGTTTCTTAAAACGGTGCAACAACAAGAAGTTTTAAGGAAGTGGCCTCCACAGAGATTTTTCCACAAAAACTAATTATAAACAAGGCCAGAGTGTCTGAAATAAGTGTTTTTTTGGTTGTCACCATTAAGCTTTATGAGTAAGTCCAAACTTAGACAGAAGTAACAATGTAAGACCCACTTTCAGTTGTGTCTCCTTTAGTGTCTCGCTTTTTAGCATTGCTTGAAATAGGTGTTGGGATCTGAGATGGTCTTGGAGTTGTGCTTTCGTCACTACTCTTTCTGGGGCTTGGTGTGTAATTAAAAGGACTTACCCTAGCAGCCACAGCACCACTAGGGGAGCTGTGTTTGCTAGAGTTAGTTGAGCTAAAAGGTGTGCGTTCAGCAACTGGGAATTCATGGACCTCTGTGCCAGTGTTTGGGTTACTTGGTGCAGGCTTGATATCTGTGACTTTTTTATCAAGAGACTCGCTACTTCTGAGTAAATTCAGATTTGTTTCTGAACCAAGGTGGCCCATAACTCCATTTTCACTTGCTAGTGGCTGTTTTGAGTGTGATTCGCTTGAGTCCCTGTCACAAGGTAGCCCTTTGTTTGATTGACTGTCAATAACGGGAGGTGTGTTTGCTGTGGGTGATTTACTAGACCTTGGATTATTTATGGGACAGTCTTCAATTCTCACCCAGATATCATCTGTCTTGGACATAGCAGCACCCATTGAATGAGCAGCATCACCATTTGGATCTGGTAAGTCTAATGTCATAGAAGGTACATATGAGCTTTCGCTCTCTTTTATTTTCCTCCATGTTCCTTTGCGTTCCAGGCCACCCTCTTTACCTGATTTTTGAGGAGGATTAGTGGGTTGCTGTTCATCCTCACTTCTTCCCTTCTCACTGGACTCAGATGAAGCAGAGAGAATGGAAGAGCTGCTGCCGGTTCTTTTCCAAGTGCCTACTCTTGGGAGAGATGATGAATGTTTGCTGTGCTCCCTTTTCCATGTCCCTGTCCTGTTGACTGGGAGCCTGGAAGGGCTTTCTGAATGGGATCGGGAGATGTCATGCCTTCGCAGTGACTTTCCATTACCATTCTCTGCAGAGTTCTGACCATGAGGGGACTTTCTCCAACCACTTCCCTGGTATGGTAGACTAAGTGACATATCAGGTAAAGATGGACTAGATACTGGAGTCTGTGACTGGCTTGGAGATGAAGGTGACAAAGACTCAAAAGATGCAGACTCCTCTAATTTCCTTTTTAGTGTTGGACTAGGGGCTTCTTTGATAAATGTTGACTGACGAACAAGTCCAGGCTTCTCGGACCGGTCAGACTCACTCCCACTGGATTTGGTAGATGACATTCTGGACAAATCTCCCTTCTTTGAAGGGCCTGAGGCTCCACACTGGTTTAGACTTTTTGAGGCAGATTCACTTCTAGGAATTCCACTGGTACTTCTTGGCAAACCACTCTGCTTTGTTGGTGTTTGCTGGCCCAGTTGCCTACCTGGAGAAGTGTAAGCCATGCGTCCAGATCCAAAAGATTTTGTTGAAGCAGCACTGGGGGATGCAGTACGAGGCAGCTGGGTTAATTTGCTGGATTGGTTCAAACCATTCCTACCAGGTGAAACTGAGGCATGACCAGGGGACTGCATAGGCCTTGTTAGAGATTGCTGAACAGGTCTAGAAGGTGTGGAGTCTCTAGACCCAGATTGAGAGGAAACTTTACTTGACCCTCCTTGAGACGATGCTGCGTCCCTGGCAGGACTAGGTTCAGAATTTGCTGGGATTTTCATAGGTATTGGAGAGTTTCCAGGTCCAGGTACTTGTGATGGTGGTTTTGACATTTGGCCACGTGGAGGGGTTTTTTGGGGTACCGGACTGGTGCTAGGAGAGCTACTCCTCACACCAGGAACATGAATCATTGTCCTCCCTCTGGAGATCACAGGAGCTTGAGCTTGTCTGTGCTGAAAGGACATGCTTTCAAGACTGGGTCTGGGCTTTCCTGTGATTAGACTTTTATAAACTTTCTTTCCTCCTTTCAGACTCTTAGATTCTTCCTCTTTCTTTTTGGACTCTAAAGTGCCTTTCTCACCAGGTTTTAGTATCCTTGGCCCTTTATTTGTATCAGGCTTATTGTCCTCCTGATTTAAAGGGAGATGGAAAGGCGATCCAATGGAAATGCCCGATTTGAGAGACAGAATAGAGTCCGAATCAGAGGAACCTTGTCTGGAGAGACATGCTGCAGCCTGATGAAGACTGCTAACTATAGAATTGGCACCCTCTTGAATGGCTTTCCAATCAAATGATTCAGAGTCTGGTGATAAGGCTTGCTCTGAAATAGGGCTATGTGTGTCTGTGAGATCTAATATAAGATCTGGTTCCTCTGCTAAAATACCATCAGCCAACATGCTTTTTTCTTCCTTAACCCCTGGTTCCTCAGTTTTACTTCTTGGTGGCTGTTTCTTTTTCTTTGGCATTGCTGAACTGATGCATTCTTGGAGAAGATCATCTTCAGAATCAATACTGAGAGAGCTGAGGGAACTATTTCTAGAGAAGCACACAGGGGTGTCCTCAACGTGAAAGGCCTTTGGCACATAACCAGAGGCTTGTGGCCTTGGGACTTCCATCTGAGTTGCATCATCTTTGTGTGAGCAATCTTTGTTGTTGTTTTCTTGATCAATGTCACTTAATGAGCTAAGGGATGAGTTTCTTGAAAAACATACAGGTGTGTCTTCAATGGAAAACTTTTGCTTTTCATCGCACACTGCTACTGTATGTTCTTTGGGTGCTTGTGGAAAACTTGGTTTTAGAGGTGGTTTTGTTGGAGCTGTCTGAAATGCTGATACTCCATTAGGGTTTACTGGCCGTTCTGCACTGCACTTCAAAGGGGTAACTTTTCTTTGCTCTTTATCTTTTCGCAGCTCAGCTTTCTCTTTAGACAAGTCAAGATCGTCATCCTCAAAGTCAAGTGAACTCAGTGAATCATTGCGAGAGAAGCAATAAGGAGTGCCCTCAATTGGTGTGTAATGATGCGGAGAATCAAAGGCAAACCCAGGACGTGTTCTCACCCCAGGATTAGAAGGCTTATCCGCAAACTCTCTTGTGACTTCTTTGGGCTCTTGCTTTTCCATTTCTTTGTTTTTATCTGGATATGATGCTGCTTCTGACAAGCTATTAGGACCCTCTAGCTGTTTGATCATCCTTGCTCTGTACTCACTGCTTTGTGGCATAGGTTTTACAGGAGAAGTTGGCTTTTTCTTTTCTAAGTCTTGCTGAACTAGGTTGCTAGTAGCGGTGGATGGATGCTGAGCCTGTTCAGGCATCTTCTGCACTCTAAATGGCTTGTGAATTTTGCCTTTGGGCATTGCCGAATTGATACACTCTGCAAGAATATCGTCCCCTTCGTTATCAGCCAAGGGAGACTGCATGGGAGGTGATAAACCTATATCTTTAGCCTCTGCACTTTCCCCCTCTGGCAGAGTGTCTTGTCTTTGACCAGATGCTTCTGCATGGGAAGCTGAACTTTCATTGCCCACCATCTCATTTGGGGGTGAATCAATTGTGAGGTCACTGAGAGATGTTGCTGTGGAAAAGTTAATGGGTGTTCCCTCCACACAGTACACCCGGGGCATGTCTTCACAGTGTGTTAGGGTAACATGTTTCAGCTGTTGTCCTCTGTTTTGTGGTGGCAACAATTTATAAACAGGGAGCTGACTTGGTTTGCGAGCCAAGGGTGGGGGTATTCTAGAGGTGGTTGAGGGCGATTGCTTTTTGGTTTTTCTTGATGAATTTGTTGGCATTGCTGAGTTTATACAGGCCTCTAGAATTTCTATGTCGTCGTCATCATCCGAGTCATCCAAGATGTCTTTTCCAGGTTCAGTTGATGATGGTGGTTTCTCTTGAACCTTGGGCTCTTGGATGTCTTCTTTCTCAAACTCTGCTTCATTAGTATGGTCATCCTCATGAACTGGGGGCATTATCCTCAGCTCAATATCTTTATGAATAAAGGGTTCATCTAAACTTAGTGCACTAAGACTTGAAGCACAAGAAAAGCCATCTGGAGTGCTTTCTGTTGCAAAATGTAAAAGGGTATCATTATCTGGTAAAACTTGAACTTTCTGTACAGCAGCACTTACAACTGCATGTCTTGGAGCAAAATCACGTTTTTCAGAATGGGGCGGCACAGTAACTTTTTGTTTTACTGACGTGGATCTGGGTGGTGGAGGTGGTGGTGTCTTGCTGCGACTTGGTGGCATTGTTTGTCCTGGGCTATCAGGCAGATCACTTGGACTGATAATCCCACTTACCATCCCACTGCATGGCTCACTCTGCACAGAACTTGCAATTGAATGACTCCCAAAACTGTCAAGGGAGCTGACAGATGTGCATCTGCTGAACATGAGCGGAGTCTCTTGTACATAATGTTCAGGAGGACTTTTTGGTGTTTGGGCACCACTTTTAGATGGGGATTTAGCACCTGATGAAAATTCCACTGTTTTGTGATGCCTGGAAGCGTCTCCATGTCCCATGTGATGTCGTGGAGGCTTTATGCGAACATAATGGCCTGACAATTGGCTGTCAGTTGTGCGTTGGTCAGATGCAATGTTACTAGAGGATTCTTTTTCTGACATAGGTAGATTTGCGTAGTTTTTGGCTGAGTTGACATTACGCTTGCAGCTCTCCATTTCATCTTCCTCAGAGGACAATGATGATAAAGAGCTACCACGTGAGAAACAAATGGGTGTGTCCTCCACACAATACGTCTGTAATGTTTCTTGATTTATCGTGGGAGCCTTGCATGCTGGGTTCTTCTGAACTGCTCTTGTTGGTCCTGCTCTGCTTTGAGCAGAAGAAAGGTGGAGCTGCTTTTGTCTACCCTGGTTCTTTAAAGATGCCACAGAGGAGGAAGTTTCTTGGCTCAAATAATCTTTGCCAGAACCTTGGGTAGAAGATTGCTTTGAATGACTAAACATGGCCTTCTTGGAGGAAGCATCCGAGTACTTCAAACTGTAATCAATAGGTTGTTCTACATGATGATCCTCATTGTATTTCATGCTGTAGTTTGGAGTTTGCTCATCAAGCTGCTCTTCCTTTGAATAACGCTGACTGAAGTTTGTTGGTTTGTCATCGGCATAGTCATCCACAGTGCAAATAGTTTGAGAGATCTTTTTGTTAAGTCCATGACTTGACCCACTGTTAATTTGTTCATTTGAGCCCCTTGACTTAAATGCAGGCAGGTCCTGTTGAACAAACCTGGGCTGGTACTTTTTTAGTTTATCTTCTCCTTCACTGCCAGCTTCACTGTACATATGGTATCCTGGGCTTTGCGATCTCGGTGGTTTCTGATCTGGCCGTTTCATTTCATCTTCAAGGAGTTTAGGCCTTGCCCACCTTTCATTCTGGCTTGGGCTTTGTCGACCAGAGTTGAGCTGTTCATCAGAATACTTCAAACTGTAGTTAATAGGTGTGTCCAGATCTCCATTGTCATCTTCCATGTGATTTGCATTGTGTATCTTATGGGCAAGGTCTGCAGGATATTTTCTGTAGACACAGCATTTCCCTTCATCATCTTCTGAATAGGTATCCACTGAGGGCTTCATTTGACCTCTCTTTCCATAGCCATCAGTGCTGTTGACACTATTCAGACTGTCATTAGAAGCTCTGTACTCCAGTTTGGGCATTGGGCACGGTCCTCTTGAAGGGTCAGATTTGTTGTAGCTGTATATATTTTGGTGACCATGAACAGCAGTTTGGCATCGGATAATGTCGTCTTGCCCAACGTGAGGGTCTTCTGTGGTTCTATCATCCAAACTTAGGTGCATGCTCTGCACTTCCTCCATAACTACCGCAAATTGAGCTGCAGTCGTGGAAATTTGCACCATTCGCTTGGCAGCCTCAGCATCGGAATGGAAACCTCTTCGCTCTCGATCTAGACTTCTGTCTCTCTCGACTCGGACACTATCTCCATTTCCTCTGTTGTCTCGAGATGATGGGCTTGAGAGCACTGGGGTGTTCATATAAGGTGAACGAACACCGACTCCATTAGGGTTATAGCCATCGGATCGACAGATACCATCATAATCGCTGTAGACGTTATGCTTATGTCTTGGCTTGGCCCTATGGGAGGCTTTCGGGCTCAAGTTGTCAATGTTATCGAAGGTTTCAGAGAGGTGCTGTGCATCTAGTTCTTCAATTAGTGCTTTCTGTTTTCTTACATGCAGGGACGGTAAACTGGATCCAGGAGACATGATGTTGGCATCCTTATACTTGGCAGGCCGATTGGCCATGAGGTTTCTCAAAGCAGCAGCACTTCCCATAGCTATCATCTTGTGCTTGGAGTGAATGAGGTTTTTCAGCATGCTAACTGCACCCATATCCCATAATGCCTCTTGATCTTTCGCGTTCCGAGCAGAGAGATTCCACAGCGTCCCACAGGCATTGCTCACTATCGTCAAACTGTGGGATTTAAGGTGCTGAAGAAGAGTCTGAAGGCAGCTGTTTTCCCTTAATATTTGCCTGAAATAAACCAAAAGAGGAAAAGGTTTGCTGACATGTGGACATAATAAAAATCTGTGAGTGTGTTCAGCTTTCATACAGCATACTCTACCTGTGTTCCTCATTTGTGGCAATTAGGCTTGATACGTTTCTCAAGATGCCACCACCACTTTCTATAATGGCAAGGGTGTTGGTTTGGCTTCTGTATGTTAGAGTGCTCACTAAAAATGCCAAAGCTGCAGGAACAGCACAGATATCAGCTTTGTTTTCAGTGCAATGTGCTGATAAGTTCCAAAGGGCACTCAAGACGCTTTTTAATGTGGATTCCTGTAAAATAATAAGACAGACAGTTTCCTTAATGACTGAAATGCTTGTTTGCATTCTGATGACAGAAATAACGAAATCTCACCTTCTGAATCTCTAAGGCACACTCCATCAAGGCTCTAACACTACCAACTTCTCGCAAGATCTTCTTACTGTTCACATCAGCTCGCCATGAGAGGTTCCTCAAAACACTGGCAATAACCTAAAGTACAATCATTTGGGATTAATGTCTTTCCTTCCAGTGCCATACATGACTATGCAAATTATAACATGAGTTTCCAAGCAGTTATACCTGCTGTAGGTCCTCACTCTCTGACTTCAGTTGAGCTACCATGGCCCTCATGCAACCTTTCATTGAGCAAAGCGTAGCCTGTTGGCAAAACAAGAAAGTAACAGTTAAATGCAAAAATAAACAATGATTGGAAATATATCCATATATTGCTGAGACATAACACACCTTGTTGGCTACATCTCCAAAGGTTAAATTAGTTAGAGACATCCCAGCATATCGTCTTAGTGTAACACTGTAGTGATCACTGGTAAGACCGTAAATCTCACAGTCTACCTGCAGCAGCTCCCCAATCGCCTGAAGGCCACCTGCATGAACAATGCATTGATATAATCAGCCAATAAGATATAAAATTTAGGGTTTTCAATGTCTAACAAGAACAAACAGGAGGACAAGTTTCGTTTATAATTTTGGAAAGCCTACCAAGCTCATTCATGGCGTGCCTGTGCTCTTCATCAAAGGAAAGTTTCATGAGAACACACACCGCTGGGCAAATCTGATGCTCGACTGGTGAAGGCACTGCAGTGAAAGCAAAAGTACATTAATGAGGTTGTACAGCTCCACATACTTAAATTATGTATCAACCATTAAATCATGCATTTAAGCTCCTTCCCACCAGGGCATTTCAAATGAATGGCATTTATAAATTAATAAAAAAGTTATATATAGTACTATATGGAATAATATAAAAAGGCACTGCATTTACTACAGCAATATATTAGGGATACAGTATATAGGCCAGTTTATTACTGTGGTTGACTTGTAAGTTTATTTTAAATGGCTAATGCAGATGCTTCAAAATCAGTGCCTGAGTTTATGGTGATATATACATAACAGGGTTGTTATTAACTACATATAGGCCAATATATTACAGTGTTATGTGTTCCTGTAGCTCAATTGATAGAGCATTGCGATATCAAGCGCAAGGTTGGGGGTTCGATTCCCCGGAAACACATGATAGGTAAAAATTGATAGCCTGAATGTACTGTAAGTCGCTTTGGATAAAAGTGTCTGCTAAATGCATAAATTTAATTTTTATTTATTTATTTATGTTAAGTTATTATATTAAGTTATGTTTGTTTTAAATGGCTAATACAGATGCATCAGATTCAAAGCCAAATTCAAAGCTAAATATATACATAATAGTGTGAACTAAAAATGAATATAGACTAAATATTTTATGTTGTTAACTGAAATAAAACATATTATATGAAAAAATAAAAAAAAATGAAAAATTAAATCATCTTAAAAAAAAATCTAACTGAAATAAGATGAAGTACTACAATGACTGAAACTAAAATACATTATTATAAAATACAATTATTAAATAAATATTAACTAGTAAAAAATAGAAATAGAATGACAAAAGCTAAAACTGTAAATATAAAAATAAAA
The DNA here is from genome assembly GCF_963082965.1 of Carassius carassius. Lineage (NCBI taxonomy): Eukaryota > Metazoa > Chordata > Actinopteri > Cypriniformes > Cyprinidae > Carassius > Carassius carassius. The sequence continues at coordinate 22,292,662 of NC_081803.1, forward strand.
CCAAATTCATAATATTAAAAATAAATGAAAGCAAAAATAAATAGTAAAATGTTTTTTTAAAAAGTTAACAAAAATTTAAATGAAAACTATATAAAGTAAAAATATATGCATTTTAAATATATAAAAAAGATAATTCAAAATATTAATAAATACTATATGTTCTTTATTAACAGCTAAATGTGCAAAAATTTTGCTGAAATTAAAAGAACAGATTTTACTATATATTCACTCAAAATTAACGAAAACATTTCATTTAAATTTTTCAGAAATGTACTATTGTCAATTTAAAGCCCTGTCAGTGAATTGTGAAATCAACACAAGGATGCATGAAACAACTTCTATTTATTTCACAAATTTACAACAACTAAAAATACTGGCACTGCACGGATACCATACCACACCCCCTGCACTATTCCTGACAGCCTGCATATATCATTGCGAGATATATTGGGTCTCACTTGGGTTCTTGTCCTGGTCCACGCCGCGCTCATGGCTTTCCTGCCACTCCCAGCAGGTCTCGCAGTAAGCCCTGATCTGCTCCAGCAGGTGGAGCACACGGATCTCTTGCCGGCCGCGTTTGTCATCGGGCTGCGAGTGGATAATGTTATGCAGGGCGGCGCTGGCCCTCGCCCGGGCCTCTTTGCTGCCGCGGGAATTTCCAAGCAACACAGAGTCCTTGTCATTGCCGTGTAGAAGCTGGATAAGCAGCGGCAGACAGCCGGATTGACGCATAGCGATGCAGCTGTCCTGAGAGCTGGACATGGCCAGGAGCGTGCGAGACATGTCGTCTTTATCATGGGTGCCCAGCATGGACAACAGCGAGTACACCATTTCCACCTGAGCATATGCAGACTTCATTAAAGCGATGCATGCTGTCATTTTGTCTTCAATCATCACAGCAAGTCATTTTGAGACTCAAGCATTGAGAATCTAGCATTAGTTAACCTTAGTGCCCAAATGGCTGGTCAGTCGGCGTGGAACGGAGTAATTTCCTGCACTGCTCATCTCACTGGCGGCGTCATGATCGACCCGAGAACTTGAGCCCTGGCAGACAGAAACATACAAAGTAGTTTCAAACAATATACTTTATAATAATAAAAAAAGTTAAACGGAGTTGTCTTCAGCTAATTGAATCAATGCATTTAAATGCATTTAATATTTTAATAAAAAAAAAATGCAAGTCTTCAGCAAACATTATCAAACCCCTTTTAAAGTTAAATAAAGTTGCACCCAATCCAGTGACATTCTGCACACACCATCCATCTGAAAAATACCATTCGGCCTTAATGCAACTGAAACCAAAAAACCCTTCTGAATTCTAATTAGGGCTCTATGATAAACAATAAAACCATTAGCATCTGCATTCAAATCATTATTATTCAAAGCATGCAGAAGCTTTTGGCACAGATTGAAAGAGCTTTTAAAAAAAGGACTGAATACTTGGCACCCACCGGCAGAAAAAAAGGGACGACACACCAGACGACACTTCTGTTCATGAGACCATCAACAAAATGAGTCTGATTTAGTGGGAGACTATTGCAAATAGATCTAGTACTCACCTGTGAGCAGGCCGCATTACCAGCACCAGCATCTCCTGCAGCGTGAGCTCCTTCGGTTTGTGTCACAGGATCATGCTTGACCTGAAGATTCAACGAGGAGGAATATGAGGAACAGCACGGTAAACCGAGCAAATCACACCTGCAATGCAAGTCACTCTGTATAACTGAGGCTACAGGAGACGGATAACCTGTGTAATCAGCTCTGAGAAGTGCGGATGATTCAGTGCATAGAGATACAGAGCGAGGATGAGTCTTCAGCTTCAGGACAGAAGCTGCACCAGCATCAGGCTCTTCCTGACCTACATTGGCTTCTCATTCAACCGGCGGGATTGTGGAGGAAGTGCAAAAGTGTCCAATAGGATTCATCAACTTAAAGTGAAAATATATATATTATAATATTTAAATTTTTTTATGTACTTATTTAAATAGTTTTATTTTATTCTTTTTGTTTTGTTTTATTCATTTATGACTTCAATTTTAAATAAACCAATAAAACGTACCTTGCATGCATGCTTCGGATGAAAGAAACTACTAATGCATGCATGAAAATGTAATAAATGCAAGCATAACTAAATAAGCTCTCTGCATCCTAAAGCTATGTCACACTACTGTTTTTCTACGCTCAGCCTCACAGAACACGATCCATTAATGCAGCATGCTCATTCAATTAAACTTTTATAACTTCACTGTTTATGCACAGATGTATTTTCTGTGCACCATTTCTATGCATTTCTATGCAAGCTGTAAAGACTGGAATTAGCGCAGCAAGCATACATAGATACGGAGATGGAAATCACATCCTTTCTAAAGCAAAGGAATTAAATGTGTGAAGAGGAACAAGCACTAGCACAATCTGACCACAAATTTCCATAATGACAACATATGATTATCTAGACTTCACAAAATGACTTTCACTTGTTCATGTGGACACAAAAACCATTTTCTGGAAATCTTTTTCAGTCTGACCGCTCAGATTGGATTTAGCGTAGTTTTTCATGTTCTCACGCCACGTAAAACGGGACTACGGGATACACAAATCAGAACTGAACAGTTGTAATAATAAACAGTGTGGACACACAATCATTTAGATCAGATTCCAATCAGATATGCACAAAAATCAGGTTTGGACTGACAGTCTGAACGAGGCTAAATAGAGATCATAACACTGAGCTTTTGGTGAAGCAAAATATTAAAGGAATCGTTCACCCAAAAATGGAAATTTGCTGATAATTCACTCACTCTCAGACCATTCAAGATCAGGATGAGTTTGTTTCTTCATCAGATTTGGAGAAATGTAGCATTGCATCAATGGATGCTCTGCAGTGAATGGGTGCCGTTAGAATGAGAGTCTGATAAAAACATCACAATAATCCACAGCACTCCAGTCCATCAGTGAACATCTGGAGAAGACAAAAGATGAAACAAATCCAGCATTAAGAAGTTTTTAACTTCAGACTTTAATCCATAATAGCGCTTCCTCCAGTGAAAAGCTCATGTGGTGTGAATCAGGAGATAAATCTGCACAGATCAAGCAGCTCTAAACAAATCTGTGGCTTAATTTTGATGTGAGAGACAACAGCAGATGCACTTTTTCACCGGAGGAAGTGTTATTATGGATTATAGACTCTATGTGTTTGAGTTAAAATCATCTTAATGCTGGATGTGTTTCATCTTTTGTCTTCTCCAGATGTTCACTGATGGACTGGAGTGCTGTGGATTATTGTGATGTTTTTATCAGACTCTCATTCTGACGGCACCCATTCACTGCAGAGCGTCCATTGATGCAATGCTACATTTCTCCAAATCTGATGAAGAAACAAACTCATCCTAATCTTGGATGAACTAAGAGTGAGTGAGTGTTATATATAAAATCAATCCCTCAATCTAAACATGACTGTATTATAGTCAGCAGAATAATCCAGTACCTCTGCGTCGGCTGCTTGGGCCTGTAATCGTGTCTGAATCCTCAGCATGTCTTTTTCTATCTGCTGTACCCGAGCCACGCGGCCCTGAGGACACATGATGGAAACTTCATTACCAAACTCTTGGTTTCACTCTGAATTTAGAAGTTCCAGTTTCAAATCATAAATCTCTAGGTTTCAGCATCTCAGCCCACCTGCGCTCGCTTCTCCATGTCCTGACACGAGCCCAGCTGCTCCTCCATCGCGGCTCTGATCTGCCGGGCTTCGTATTCCAGCTGCCTGCGCGTCATATCAGTCTGCAGAGAAAACTACAGCAGCAGAAGAAGTGTGAAGATACAGAGATCATGCAGTGAAAGCCACATGCATACAGTACATACTTACATTCTCAGTCAGCGGCAGACTGTCAATCCTTTTGGTGAGGTTTTGTAACTGAGCATAATACCAGTCTTTTTCCTTTTCTTCCTTCTCAAGTTCTGCCATCAACAAAGACCTAACAAAAGCAAAGACAATGTAACTTGCTTTGGATTTTTGACTCCTTAATTTGTTATAGATCAAAGATTTTATGCATCATCTGAAAGCTGAATGATTAATATTTCCATTGATGTATGGTTTGTGAGGAGCACAATATTTGAAAATCTGGAATCTGAGGGTGTAAAAAAAAAAAAACTAAATATTGAGAAAATCTTTAAAGTTGTCCAAATGAATTCTTAGCTATGCATATTACTAATAAAAAATGAAGTTTCAATATATTCACAGTAGGAAATGTACAAAATATCTTCATGGAACATGATCTTTACTTAATATCCTAATGATTTTTGGCATAAAATTAAAATTTATAATTTTGACCCATACAATGTATTTTTGGCTATTGGTACAAATATACCCCGGGACTTAAGACTGCTTTTGTGCTGCAGGGTCACAAATACAAAAAAAAAAAATATTATTTTGCTCATCAAGGGTGCATTTATTTGATTTTATATATATATATATATATATATATATATATATATATATATATATATATATATATATATATATATATATATATATATATAGACTTGTTATATTTATCTTTAAATAAAAAAAATTAAATAAAAATTTTAATTGTGGCAGTTTTTTTTTCTCTGTGGTATCGAAAATGGTATCGAATAATGATATTTTTCAAGGTATCAAACCAAATAATAATAATACGAATTCTACTAATAAGAACACTAATGGATTCATGAATATTAATCTGGTTGTCTGGGTTCGGTCAAACTGATTTGCTCAGTACGTGAGCCCCAGCCAATGAGATTCCGTTTGAGATTAGTTCCGCCCACTACTAAGGAACTCCGTTATTTTTACAGGAAAACAAGGGAAATACAACAAACAGGAAAATACAACAAAGAATATCGTTTAGCGCGTACATGTAGCGCGTCAATTCTGCATGTATGTAAGACTTGTGCTCCTTCACACTAGAGTTCACGGTATATCAAACACAGGTGCACTGCTCATCCATTGAGAACTGCTTTGTTCTTTATCAACCAAAGCTGATCACGGGGGGGCCGCACTCCCCATCTTTCTATTCACTTTTGCTGTTTAACCAGCGCGAATGAGACGAGACATGCACTCCGGTCACGTGTGGTGTTTATCAACGCGCCTTTGGAGAGAAGTGTACGTGACAGCTCGGCTAGTATCGGTGTATCAATGCTTAGAGAAAGTAGTATTGGTACCGTTCAGATATTTTAGTATCAATATTTATCGAAATATCGATATTTTTGACAACACTACCATTTAGAATAACTATTTTCTATGTGAATATCTGTTAAAGTGTAATTTATTTCTGTGATACGCAGCTGAATTTTCAGCATCATTACTCCAGTCTTGAGGGTCACATGAAATATTTTTGTATACTGATTCGCTGCTCAATAAAAGCATTTCTGATTATTATCAATGTTGAAAATGTAATCTTATTTTTCAGAGTTTCATTTTTCAGAGTTCAAAAGAACTTAATCTCTTTACTATCACTTTTGATCAATTTAATGCGTCTTTGCTCAATAAAAGTATTAATTTCTTTCAAAAGCCCAAACGGTAGAACAGCAGTGCATATATCAGAATATTTCAAAATGAACTTGGAAATTAACACTTTTGTAACAAGGTTGTAAGCAAAGGAATATACCATCCGACACAAACCCTCTATGAGATTTAGAAGAAACGTTTAGTTAACCTGCTAAGAAGGATCTAATCAGCCATATAACCTTCCCACATGTGATGCTCAGAATGATCCCTTGTCGCTCACCGTTCCTTCTCCAGCTCCTCCAGGTACCCAGCGCTGTCTCGACCCCCGCCGGTCACCCCTCTCCTGGGGAAGGAGCTCATGGGACTTGGGCTGGGGCTGCTGTCGGCCGAGTGGGTCGAACCGGACCCCTGCAGAGACGCCTTGGACCTCATCTTCACACCAGAGAAACTGCTGGGGTCATGACTCATTTCTACAGGACAGAAGAGAAGATGAGGACGACTTCAGGTACCATTGTACAGCCACACATAAGTTAAACTGCGATGCAAAATTGAGTACAAAATTGAGTGCATTGTTGTATAAGGCACATTAAATGATTACATATAAAAATAAATGAAAAATGCATGTGAACTGAGTATAAGAAGCATTTATTATAAACGCCAAGCATACACTCATGTATTTTAAAGCAAAACAGAAATTACTGGCATGCAGTAAACAAACTTAATTGAAAATTAATTACTTGCACATTATTACAAAATTATTTGCACATTTTGATAAAAAGCTTGATTTATATTCTGGAAAATGCATTACATTAAAGAGCTTTTATATTATTTTCAGCTTACTGAGCTGCCTTGCTGTCTTCTGACTACACAAACTCTCTAAAGCAGAATCTAACTGAAACATTACCTTGTTGCTAAGCTAGTGACAAGCATATGTCATGCATAAAAATACACAGCACACACAAATACTGAATGAAAATTGGACCACAGCAAGTTATGTTTTAAAAAATTACACTTTTCATAGGGCCCTAATCATGTAATTTGTTTTAAACTTTTATTAAATTGATTTGAAAATGTATAAGTTTCATGATTTTATAGACTTAGACTTACTTTATGATTCATACACTTTAACTATTAAACATGAGTGGAGTAAAATTTAAATGGAAAAAACAGAATCCAGAAGATTTAAATAACAGAATTTGGAAATAAATAAAATGGGATTTAGGAAAAAAATTAACCGATTTCATAGGGCCCTATTAGAGTGTGGTAATTTCAACATTTACTATTACTAGTATTTTTTTTTTGTAAATAAAGCACTATTTTAGCTTTTTCTTTTTTCAGTATCCATTTTAAAAACTATCGGTTAATTAAAAATCCAATATCGGTCGACCTCTAATTTGAACCTCATTCCTATCTTTATCCTTTATTGTATTTTTTATAAAGAGATTTGTTGATACATAATTTTCCTGATTTACATAACACATATATATATATATATATATATATATATATGTATATATATATATATATATATATATATATATATATATATATATATACATATATATATACATATATATATATACATATATATATATACATATATATATATACATATATATATACATATATATATATACATATATATACATATATATATATATATATATATATATATATATATATATAGAGAGAGAGAGAGAGAGAGAGAGAGAGAGAGAGAGAGAGAGAGAGAAATCCAAAATCCCTTTTAACTAATGTAAACAAAATTTAAAAATATATATAATTTATCTTCTGGAAATGTATGCAAATTAGTGCATAATTAAATTAGATAATACATAATTTGCATATTTATAAATTTTAAGAAAACCTGTAATACCTGAAAAATGTGAATACAAAATGTACAAAAGAAAATTACAAAATGTGATATAAAAATATAGAATTAAATATATATTTATTTTTATTAATACAAATTAGAAAAAAAAATTATATATATATATATATATATATACAAGAAAAACAATATAACACAATATCATAACTAAAAAACATTTAATATATAGAATAAAATAACCATGTTATATGAAATAAAAAATATACATAATGTAAAATTAATAAATAAATAAATCTAAATATTTGATTTGGTAGTAATCGTGTCTAGATGTTTGACTCCGCAAACATCACCAATCTAATATTAATTGCATTTCAAATTATTATTTTTTTAAAGGTGTAGTCTACTAATATTATAAAAGTAATGTCCTTGGCTTAAATCCTAAAATAACTAATAGATTACAGATATAATAACATTTTCAGCAGCCAAAGCCATTGGCTTAATGTAGTTATTAGTTCAATGGAGAAACTATCGTGATTTCTATTAGTTGAAATGTTTTCTCTATTAACTTAAACACAATCTAGATGGACATCTCACTAAATTTATGTAACAAAGCAAGATTATATAATGCTAAAATATGCATTGCTCATATGAATCCTAAATAAATCAACTATCCTCACCTTTAAATCTTTCCAAAAAGTCAATCTGCCCTTGCGAATCTTTGGAGTCCTCTTCAATACTTCCTTGTAGGTGCTTCAAAACCTCCTGAAAGAGAAACAGACCTGGTTCTTTACTTATTCAAACACTGAAAATACACTATCTGTGTGTGTGGTAGAGTGTGAGAAGCCATTGTTAGATAATATAACATGATGCACAGAAGGAACCGAAAAAAAAAAAAAAAAAGCATGAGAGATTTCCATCTCCCACCACATGTAAGAAGACTTCTTCAGTCCGACCGAGCTGATAAAGAGAAGAAAACTTGCATCAAAGAGCTTTGAAGTGCTTTGAAGACACACGTGTCAGAGACGTAAACAGCTTTGAAGCTCTAAAGATGCACCTGCTGCTTCTTTAGTGCCATGTTTGTGCACGATCCGGCCGTGATAATGCCTCGATTTCTCAATAAAGGGGGTTTTTAGCACTCGCTGCTCTCCCAAACATCAGCGGCTCACAGCTTTAAACATCAGCAAACACAGCATTATGTTGTACAACAAATGCAGCTAAGTTTAGAGATTAAATGACTCTGAATATCTAGAATCTTACATAACAAAATTTTCGCGTTTTAAGGAGAAAACATGAAAACATGACGCTACGATGCTCTTGAACTAATCAATCGTTCACGTCATAGTGTTGACGTAAACACTTTAAAGAATCATTCACACAAAAATGAACATTTGCTGAACAATTTACTCACCCTCAGGCTATCCGAGATGTAGGTTATTTTTCTTTATTAGAACAGTAAAGATCATTTTTAGCTGAAAGCGTAGTTCTTGATGATTCATAAGATGCAAGTCAATGGCTACCGTCACTTTGAGAGTCAAAAAAGAGCATATCAGGCAACACAAAATTAATATTCGTGGCTCCTGACGATATATTGAGATCTTGTGATGCAAAATGATCAGAAACTGAATATTATTTACATTATATTACCTGTAATCCAGAAACTTAGATTAAGGGAAATCTGACTGTTTTCCGTGTTTCAATGAACTGCTTCACTTCACTAGTTTTTTTAGTTAATCACGCAATGTTAAATTATACGTGACATAAGAGCATAAAACCTTAAGAGTCAATTTTGAGATTTATGCATCATCTGGAAGCTTAAATAATCTTTCCATTGATGTAAGATTTATTAGAATCGAACAAAATTTGTCTGAGATACAACAATTTGAAAATCTGGAATCTTAAATATTGAGAAAATCATCTTTAAAGTTGTTCAAATTAATTCTTAGCAATGCATATTACTAAACAAAAATGAAGTCTTGATATATTTACGGTGGGAAATGTACAAAATATCTTCATGGAACATGATCTTTACTTAATATCCTAATGTTTTTTGGCATAAAAATCAATAATTTTGACACACACAGTGTATTTTTGGCTATTGCTACAAATATACCCCAGAGATTTCCGACTGCTTTTGTGCTCCAGGGTCCCATATTATTAATTCACCAAATAATGATGTGAAACATGGATGTTTAAAATGTCATATAAAGTAAATAAACTAGTCTTCATCAGTTCACCTGTTTACAAAAACAATGAAAAAACATTAAAACCAAAAAAAGTTACCTACATCTTGCATGGCGTCTAGACGAGTAAACAAACCGCAAATGTTCATTTTTGGGTGAATTATGCCTTTAATGTTACAGGCTTGATCAAATTGTATAGTCACATTGATGAACATCCACTAGAAATGACTGATCAACATGAATGCATCTTGGCACAATGATAGCAAAGTCCAGGAAAAAACACATTTGGAGAACTTACCGCTGAGGTTTTGCTCAATGTCCATTTACGGCTTCATAAATGTCCTAAAACCATATCAAGTACGAGACATATGCAGCGCTCATGTTTGGAAGCCAAAAAAGCCCAAACAATGTGACTGCCTTACAGGAAGCGGCTACCCCCCATCCCTTCCCGGAGACCCAAAGCTTGACGGAGAACACAGATGCTTCCCCATTCGGCTCAACGGACCACCGTTCCCAACCGGCCCACAGAGAAGGCTGGAGGTGTCCAGAAGGGAGAGGTCACGCATGAGCTTGATATTTATCTTCCCTAATCCAGTAGAAATGAACAGCACAGGGTTACTCTGTGTCTCAGAAGTCATCGGGTGTTTTCTCCCAAAGGAGCGTGACGTCACACTTATATGTCTCAGGAAACAACATCCTCATTATATGGGAGGGATCACATGATTACAGACTCCTTTACTACACTGTGAGTCAGAGAGATAGTGAATCAAATGATGGCATGACAACATTTTTATTCTCTCTGCTCTTTCAACACAATGTGGAATTGAATCGCCTCTATTTTTGTTCTTAAGAAATGTGTCTGGTCTTATTATGCACAAAATAAACTAAATTAAAATAAAATAGTTTAAACATAATATAATAAAAAATGTAAATGCATACTTAAAATATAATTATATAAGCAAAAATAAAAATAAAGTAATAAAATAAACAATAGGTTATATAAAAATGTAACTCATGAAATTAAAAGTATATTGAAAGTATAAAAAGAAATACATTTTAAAATAAAAATGTTAAAAAAATTATAAAAAAGCAACATTAAAATGAATCAAAATGCATATATAATAAAAAGTACAATAAAAATCAAATAAACATTAATATTAAATATAATTATACTAATTTAAAAAATATAAATATATATTATCAAATGCATAATATACATTTACAAAAAATATATAAAAACAAAAAATATAAAATTACAAATGAATCAATATAATAACATTATACGACATAACAAAAAATTAAATTATATCATGTAAAAAATATATAAAAATAAACAAAAAAATGATAAATATATAATATACTTTGATAAGATATGAATTTAAAAATAAATTGGATTAAAATTATAATAAAACTTAAAGAATAGCCACAGCACTAGACATCTGAGTTAGCAAACATATCAATATTATAAAATATATTATGCAAGTTAACTGCATTGGGAATTATGATCCATGTTTTAAAAGGTCTAGTCTTCTAATATAACAAGAGTGATTTGCTGACATCCTAAAATAACCTTTATGAGAGTAGATTTCAGCTGTAATAACATTTTCAACAGCCAAATCCACATCTGGATGGTCTTCAGTATCCTAATGCGTCTCTGAGGCTATAATGGAGTCCCGGTTTTGCTCTTCCCAGAGTCAGTGTCCGAAGGAATCGGGTTACCATGATGCAGATGCCCTTGGTACAATATTAGAGCCATCCACCCCCTCATGTGTAGAGCTGCAAGCACACAACGCTTTCAAAAATGTCATCCTATCCTCCCAGTAATGGAAATCAATGCTCCTAGGTAGCCATCAGCAGGGAGCCCGAAATACCCACATATCTGAGCGTTTATCTGAACTGGAGAAAACATCACATGACACACATGGTATGCACTTAGGAAAAAACAAGCATGGCGACAGATGACAAACAAGATTTAAAACATGAAACTGGCCATCTTCTATAAAAAAAAATAAAAATAAAAATAAAAAACTGAGAAATAGTGATGCACTAAAATTATTTTTGTTCCTATAACACAAAACTAAAAAAGTAAACAAAACTAAAGTTTAATAATCAATTAAATAATGGAATTAACACTCAAAAACAAACTTTTTATATATATATAAACTGCGAAGGGTGTTTTTATTGAAATAAAAGCATTAAAACAAACATTTAAACAGCAGCCATAATAAAAAACTTGTTTATAAAACGGAGAATTCCGGCCCTTGATTCTGATTGGCTGAGCCACGTTCGAAACTGTTGTAAATTACAAAGTAACATACACCTTTGTTTACTTCTGTGTGTTGCTCGGCAACCACTTTGTTGGAACCACAACTGTTTCTGAGTTACATTGTTTGGTGGAAGAATACTGTTTTATTAATATCATTAAATTTTATTTGATCTGTTTTATTATGTTGAACTTTACTACGTAAGTTGAGGTTTTTTTATTCTTTTTTTATAGCTCTACATAGTTTCTATTAATTTTTATTTCAGTTTTAGTTATTGTAGTTCATCAAGTTGGCAACTGGCTTGAAGTTTAAGGTTTTTTATATTTAATTTTTTTTCAGTTAAAACTTATTTTAAGTTACATTTTTTTAAATATACTTTTAGGTTTATATAACTATAATAACACTGGCTGACATTTGGGTGCATCTCTTCTAAGAACCCACAAACACTTCATGAAGAAAACAAGATCTCCTTGTCTGGGCAAGGTGCAAACTACATCCAGTAAATCCAGCAGAGATGTTATACGAGACGATTACAGCATTCTGAGTCATTACTGTAGGAACTGAGAAGCTTTGTATGATGTGGGCATCGCAATTACGAGTCACTGAGCTCATCCGTAGAGAAATTGAACTTGGGAACCTCTAGCATCAACGTGACCAAATCAAGGAAAAACTGTGTCATAATTCAGAAGCATTCTGCAGAGAAATGAATCTGAAGCAGAACGACACACATCCTGTGACTCATGTGAACCCCCAGCACTAAAACATCAGCTGTAATTGGAAATGACAACCCACTCAAAACAAGCGATTAATCCTCTCTCTTCTTTGTAGGGATGGCCGTTTTCCGCAAATATCACATTCGAATATTTGAGCTCACAAAAAACGAATATTCGAATATTAAGTTACATAAGTTTAATGAGTCAGACGTTATTTTTCAGCAACATTTATTGTTTCCGACATTTTGAACAAGCTTACACACAATAAGCTTGAACATTACACATCGTGTTTTGTAGCTGAAAACCTTTAACAATGCGTGCAAACAAACAAAAGTACAGATTAAAAGCAAAAAAAAAAGTGAACAAAGAAAAAACGCGTAAAGCCTGCAGCAATTAGGCTATTGTAGAACATAGCCTACACTTAACTTTTAAACTTTTAAACTGTCAGCAAATCTTTTTTGCTTTTTTTCTATTGTTTTACATGTTCTTGTTAAGAAATACGGGCATGTAAACATGATTGGGGGAAAGTCGGCTCCTTAGTCTGTTAAGAATAAGGCCGGCAGCGGAGAAAACGCGCTCTGACGGCACAGACGTTGTCGGGACTCATAAATAACAGTGTGCTAAGCGAATATGTTTTGTGAAGCGCTTCGTGTTTTCGTTTCATCACTGAATGGGATCCTCATCTGGTGGAATACATGGCTCCAGCAAGAACTGTTCCCACTCGTCTCGGCTGGACTCTGTAATCATCGCTGAAGAACTGGCTCAGCCTTTTCCGACGAGTGGGCATTGCATCCTCTTGATCGTTGGTGACGCACCACTCGCATCAAGGAAAATTTTCTGATAAATGTTCAAAAAAGTTTTTTTTCTTACTTCTCTCATGTTTTCATCGAGAAACCTGAGATGTTTGTGCCGAGGGTCTAGGGCAGACGTGAGAAGAGGAGTTTTCACTGCATTCTCCAAGTTAGCGGTGTTTATTCGTTGCTTGAGAGATGCTGCAACAATGTTCTTGAATTCGGTCACTTTCTGTGATTCTCCACGGCATATTTGAAGTACTGTAGAAGATCGCAGTTCTTAGGGGCCGTTCACATATCGCGTCTTTTGTGCGCTCAAGTTCGTTATTTCCAATGTAGGCGCGCGGTCTGCACGCTCATAATGGAAGCGACACGCGACGCGCCCGTTTTTTCCAGGCGCGTCCGCACCACATCGAGTTAAAAACATCTCAACTTTTCAGAATGCCGCAAGCGCACTGCGGGTCATGTGACAAGAACGAAACATTCAGCTTCATCCTTTCCCGTAACAACGTTGAAAGCTCAGCCAAGATGAAGGAAAAGCTGATCATAGCTGTATATGGATTGCCATTTTGAAATAAATTTAGTAGCAGAGCTACTGAAAGCGATTTTTTTGTGCTGAAAATCCATTTATCCTTTGCAGAAATTTCTGCGTCTTCATGGAGAGAGCACATCATTGTTGCTTAGCAACGGCAGACGCCTCAGGAGCGCTTCTGCCCGAGCGTTTTGGAAAGAAGGAGAAAGCGGCGCGACCTAGCGTTTTTAGGCACGATATGTGAACGGCCCCTTATTCATTCATTAATAATTTTTTGCTTGAATACATCTTCAAATATGCCGTGGAGAATCACAGAAAGTGACCAAATTAGGTTTTATTGTGAACTTTTTTTTTTTTGTGAAATTCGAATATCATTTTCATTTATCGAATAATTAGAGCAGAACGAATATTTGAATGTTCGACTATCCGTGCACACCCCTACTTCTTTGTAGCCGATGTGAAAAATGTTTAGAATGGGGCTGCAAGATTTAGATGGGGAAAAATGTGCAATTTTTATGATGAAAACTGTGACTGCAATTAAAAATTTTATTAGCAGGTTTATTAGTAGTGCTGCACAATAAATAAAAATTTCTACAAAAATAAAATATATTAAAATTGCGATATTTCACTGTAACTAAAATAAAAAAAAGAGTTTAAATGTTTTTTTAAAGTATTTAAATTACATCTCAACAATTATAATATTAGTATTTTTATTACAAAATTATGATATTGAAATTTTATTAAACATTCCAGGCTTAGTTGTAGCACTGCACAATAATATTTATTAGCTACTATGAGTATTTATTTATAGTACTGTTAGTAATTATAAGTACTAAATAAAATAGAATATTAATTAGTAGTAAATAAAAAATATACTAAAAATAAAATTATTATTGTAATATTTCACTGTTTAATAAAAACAAGTATTAAATAATATATATATATATATTTATTACAATACTAAACTAAATTCCTTACATTTTCAAATGTTTAACCATCAAACTTATCTAGTTTGACAGTCTGCATTGATCCTAATTGGACAGGTAAAAGTTAACAAAATTAAATTAAAAATGCAAAAATTTTACTGTGATTAAACGTCTCCTAACCAGGCATGACAAGTTAAGAAACTATAAGTCACTTAAAAAACCCAAATGGACTCTTGCATTGCTCTCAAGTTTTAATAAATAAAAAATTTTGATTTGTGAGCGCATAGAGGGGAATCCCAGAAACGCTGTTTATTTTCTGCCTGCAGTTGTTTGTTTCAGCCGCCGGAAGGGAAGGGAAGTGACAGCAGGATGGAGCAGCGCTGCATTCATCCAACAAACAAAGACAGGAAGGGAGACTATTTAAATTAAGCTGTGAGCAAAACGGATGGGGCCTTTAAACACTTCCATGAGAAATAGGAAGTGATTATGATGCTGGAAAAACTGGAGCTAGTAGATCTCGTGAATAAAAAACGAAATTTACAATCTTGTTTTGACCTCACTGATTGGAGTGTTTTTGAAGCTGCTGCCACCGATCTGGACGAACTCACAGAGACCGTAACATCATATATCAGTTTCTGTGAGGATATGTGTATTCCTACCAAGACTCAACTAAATTACAACAATGACAAACCGTGGTTCACTGCAAAACTCAGACAGCTCCGTCAGGCCAAAGAAGATGCTTACAGGAAGGGGAACAATGTCTTGTATAAACAGGCTAAATACACACTGGAAAAGGAGATCAGAGTGGCAAAGAAGAATTATTCTGAAAAAATAAGGACTCAGTTCACTTCGAACGACTCCGCATCAGTGTGGAAAAGTCTAAAGAAGATCACCAATTACAAGACACCACCCCCCAGCACTGTGGAAAATCAACGACTGGCAGACGATCTGAACGAGTTTTACTGCAGGTTTGAAAGAACACCAATCACCTGCCCTGAACACCTCTCCACACAACCGTTCACACTAGGTTTGTTGCGATAGTCGGTGTTACCGGTGATACACGGTGTTTAACCCACCTACCGGTCACAGCACTTGACCACCGGCACCGTCCCCATCTTGTTGAAGTTTTAGCCTATAGCGATAAAGCACTTAATTCAGTTAGTGACTACGTGCCTTCGTAATTTAGCGTAAGCGGAACGAGCGCCGCAGTAAAGCAGCAGGTGTCCGATTTCATTTATCATTTGAGGAGAGTGAGGCGAGCTAACTGGCAAAAGATGGCAGAAGATCTGGTTTCAAAGCGAACTGTTGCAATTTAAAATGAAGGTTTTTCGTTTATTGTTTCTCATTTAGCCTATTTATAATTTTTTTTGTACGGTGTATGCAGTTAATAGGCCTACCTCTTTTTTTTAACAGCTTAACGTGAGTTTAATTTTTATATTAGATTTTTTTTTGCACTTAAGTGTCCAGTGATTATTCGGGTAGGCTACTTTATTTAACGAAGTTTTTGATGTTCGTTCGCACTTTATTTAACGAATATTTATAATTATTTAACGAGTCTTGTTTGATACTTGCACGATGTGTGCAGTGGTTCGTTTTGTTAATAATTGCACTCTAAAGGTGTTTCATAAGTGCTTTCGTTTAGTTTTTGCATGGTGTGTTAATTTATTATTCATTTTGCAATAAAGATGTGTGTAATACAAGCGAGTGTCTTATTGTTTTGTGTATTTTTATTAAGAATAAAATAAATTAACCCATGATTAATTCAAACAAATGCTACTGAATTGCCGCTAATTAAAGTGAAAGTAAATTGAGACGTGTGCACGTCTGCACGACCGCATTTTCGGCCTCCCGAAATCCCCGACACGCAACCCCGGTGACACCGGGATTACCGTTTTTTTTACACATCGATTAACCGGTGGAAAAAATCCGTCACCGCAACATCCCTAGTTCACACCAATAACAACTCCTGCAACCCACCCTGAACACCTCTCCAATCAAGCGCTCTCACCATTCACACCTCCTGCATCCCCCCTCTCCCCCACACCTGCAATACAGATCAGCGAGGATGTGGTGCGCCAGGTCTTCAGGAAGCAGAAAAGGAAAAAAGCACCAGGCCCAGATTGTGTTACACCAGCCTGTCTGAAATCCTGTGCTGACCAGCTGGCCCCCATCTTCACAAAGATCTTCAACAGATCGCTGGAGCTGTGCGAAGTCCCTTCATGCTTCAAACGCTCCACCATCATCCCCATCCCAAAGAAATCCAAAATTACAGGACTAAATGACTACAGGCCTGTGGCTCTAACGTCTGTAGTCATGAAGTCATTTGAAAAACTGGTGCTGGCCCACCTGAAGGACATCACTGGACCCTTGCTAGATCCTCTTCAGTTTGCCTACAGAGCAAACAGGTCTGTGGACGATGCAGTAAACATTGGACTGCATTATGTTCTGCAACACCTAGACAGACCGGGACCTATGTGAGGATCCTGTTTGTGGACTTCAGCTCTGCCTTCAACACGATCATCCCAAACCTCCTCCTGCCCAAACTAACTCAGCTCTCCGTGCCCACCTCCGTCTGTCAGTGGATCAACAGCTTCCTGACAGACAGGCAGCAGCTAGTGAGGCTGGGGAAATACACATCCAGCACCCGTACAATCAGCACCGGAGCTCCCCAGGGCTGTGTTCTCTCCCCACTGCTCTTCTCCCTGTACACTAATGACTGCACATCTAAGGACCCCTCTGTCAAGCTCCTGAAGTTTCCAGATGACACCACACTCATCGGCCTCATTCAGGACGGTGACGAGTCTGCTTACAGACAGGAGGTTAAAGAGCTGGCTGTCTGGTGCACTCTCAACAACCTGGAGCTTAACACGCTCAAAACAGTGGAGATGACTGTGGACTTCAGGAGAAACCCCCCTGCACTCCCCCCACTCACCATCATGAACAGCACTGTGACTGCAGTGGAGTCATTCAGGTTCCTGGGCACCACTATCTCTCAGGACCTGAAGTGGGACATTCACATTGACTCCATTGTGAAAAAGGCCCAGCAGAGGTTGTACTTCCTTCGCCAGCTGAGGAAGTTTAACCTGCCACAGGATCTGCTGAAACAGTTCTACTCCACCATCATCGAATCCATCTTCTGCACTTCAGTAACTGTCTGGTTCAGCTCAGCTTCTAAATCCGACCTCAGAAGACTACAGAGGGTAGTCCGGACTGCTGAGCGAATCATAGGTTCAACTCTCACATCTATTCAAGAACTGTACTTATCCAGAGTGAGCAAAAGGGCTGTTAAAATCACTCTGGACTCCTCACATCCAGCACACTCCCTCTTTGAACTGTTGCCATCTGGTCGACGCTACAGAGCACTGAGCACCAGAACGACCAGACACAGGAACAGTTTCTTCCCTCAGGCAATCCATCTTATGAACAGCTGATACACACTGAACACACTACACTTTATATTTATATACACATACACTTAATTTATCTAACACGCATACTTAGTATACACTTAAATTTTGCACATAATATACATGTACATACATAACTGCATTTTTGTAATATACCTGCCTACAATTGTCAATTTGTATATTGTCATTCCTTGTCTACTTCTTTGTATTTTTTGTATTTTTATATTCTTTTATTATGTGTTTTATGTTCTGTTGCTCTCATTCTGTTGTACTGCGGAGCTTCTGTCACGAAAACAAATTCCTCGTATGTGTAAACATACCTGGCAATAAAAGCTCATTCTGATTCTGATTCTGAAATGGTTTCTCGTTTAGGGATCCCGCAGGGTGTTTCTGATGAATGAGAAAACCACTGCAATATTGATCATATGCATCTGTTTACATAAGAGATTGCTAGTTTTTCCGTCCACATCTGTTTTTTGTTCGAGAGGTTTTGTACTCGTTCAGAAGATGCGTTATAGCGCCCCCCAGTGTATAACAGTGAAAACACGAAAAGCTGTCAAAACTTGTCTTTGGCGGGGAAGTATTTTTTTGTAAATTAAGAAATAACTCGCCCATGGCGGAGAAAGAGTTAATGGTTCTGCATGCCTGAGCATTAGCTGTTTTCCACTTCCATCCTTCGTAGACAATTATATATTACTTATAACATTATACAGTTTAAATTTGTATGCTGTCTATTGTTGATGATCGCATTATTTATCATATGCATCTGTTTACATAAGAGATTGCTTGTTTTCCCGTCCCGTTCACGTGTGTTTTTGTTTCGGGAGGTTTTGTACTCGTTCAGAAGATGCGTCTGGTTGACTATGTCTTGTATACATTTTTCTGAAAATTCCTTTCATTTGCACATAAACTGATCCCCCTTTTTAAGCTACTACTAAATATTGTAGAAACGTAATTTTCTGTAAACTTGCTTTGCAATGATTTGTATCGTAAAAAGCGCTATATAAATAAACTTGAATTGAAAGCATAATAGAGCCCCCCAGTGTATAACAGTGAAAACACAAAAAGCCGTAAAAACTTGTCAATGGCAGGGAAAGAGTTGATATATTAATATATTATAAACATTACAACGGTTATATATATTAGTGCTGTATATCTATATATTGCGAGTTAATGCATGCAATTAATATTTTTCGGTTTAACAAAAAAAAATATTTTAAGCAAGGGGCGGAGCTTGAGTTGGCCACAACTGCTGCTTCTGTCTTTTAATTTTTTGACAAGAATTGTGTTTATTTAGACGCAAAACATCTTAAGGTCCACATCAAAAAGGAGACTTTTCACTCTGAAGGGAGTCAGAAAAGGTGAAGAGTTACGAGAAACTAAGATGCGCATCAGATCCGCGTCACGTTCAGCAGCAGCAGCTCTTAAAGCAGCTGAAATAACCTCATAACAGCTGCTGTGATGCTGCTCATCACATAATAAAAGAAAAAAAGGGACAAAATCACTTCTGTAGCTTTTACAATCTTTATTACATTTAGAATTTAGTGTTTGATAACTTTATTCCATTTCTGTATATTTCCTACTTGCTGAAGGGCACAGGTCGCTAATAATGGCATTTATTATAATGGGTTTGTGTGATGATTGTTTTAAGTTTGAGTTGTTATAAATGTTCGAATTAATCATCAGGGCAATCTGTATGTGCCCAGTAACAGATCATCTTTGATGAAAAAGTTTACATTAGGGCTGCACAATGTGTCGTTTAAGTCACGATGTGCGATGTACTATAGGCTGTCGTAGTTGATCCAGCTGCTCCCCTGCCCTTGACGAATTTGATTCGCGGATTAATTGCACAGCAATTAAAATTTTTTAAGTCCTGTCAGTTTAACAGGGCAGAGAGAGAGAGAGTTTTAAATGTTAAATGTTTAAATCATTTAAAATGAGAATGTAAGTGTGCTCACCCCATTTTTGTTTGTAAGAAAAAAATTAGATTAAATTTTATCGCAATATATATCGCAGAAAAATAAAATATCGCAATGTCATTTTTTCCCAATATCGTGCAGCCCTAGTTTACATCCAAAAGCTATTACACAAGCCAAACATCAACAGGGATATCACTTCCTGAGACCCGACACAGACAAATAAGATTTCGCTCTTTCTGAGAATCAAATGAGTGTCTAGAGAATGTCTGTGGCATGAGGCCTTCTGAAGAGCAAGTTCCTTTGGATATTAAATGAATGCATGCAAAAGGCAACATTACATTTACATTTACTCATTTAGCAGACGCTTTTATCCAAATCAACTTACATTTGAGCACAATGGAATCAATGTAAATCAACAAAAGGGCAATATTATGTCAAAAGGGGTCATATTAACTTATACAGGGTTGAAACAACTTGAGGGTGAGTAAATGATGACAGGAGTTTAATTTTAGGGTGAACTGTCCCTTTAAGGAAAAATCTGTTTCCGCTTCAATGATTCCTCTTTAGCAACACCAAACTCTCATCTCCGTTAAAGAGACGATCACACGTGTTAAACAGCACAATTCAGCCCAAAACACCTCCACATATCTTTCTCCTGAACTTGTCTGAACCTCGTCTTGAATCCGGGCTGACAAGTCTCACTCTAAAACCTTACATTATCCAACTTTTAATGTCTCGGCACGTTCATTTTGGACCTGAAGATCTTTCAAAAACCCTCTCTTGGTCTTTTTTGTCTTCCCTCACCCGAGACTGCCAGGTCACATCTAATTTCTCAATGCACACCTAGCAGGCTGTCTCTTCCACTTCAAAAGCTGGACTCAAAGAATAGCCTGCGAGTCCTGCCTTTGGTGTCCAGAGCTGAGAGAAGGAAGAGTGCTTGGTGGGAAATCACTGCCATTTTTAGCCTTTAAAGTCCACGGCATTAAAAGAACCGTACAGCGTTTGGATGACAAAACAAGGTGCTGAGTAGTTTAAATACAAACCCTTTGAGGATGAACAGAACCTGACTGGAGGTAGGAGGAAAAAATATGGTAGTCTAGTTGTATAGTCAGTCTTGTTCTACTAGCACTCTTTTTTTAAAACGCTGAAGTGAACAATGTATTGTAATATGCACCTTACTATGTGAATTTAATAAATGCAACGTGCCAAACATCTTTCCATCATTCCTGTTGTTAAAAGAGAAACGAGAAAAATAAAAGAGAAAAAAAAGCAGTTATTATTATTATATCATTATAGTTACATAAACATTATTATATAAACTAATTGTTATTTTTATGTAAAACTTCAGTTCAATAGTGTTATTCTGATTTTTCATAGGGTTTCTTTTGTGTGTATAAATTGTCTTTATTATTATTATTATTAAAAATAATAGCAATTGTGTTTTCCCCAATTTATTCTGCATGGTATAGCAAGTATTCTGAAAGTCAATATAATTTTTTCCCTAAATCATAATGAAAGATTATGAAAATTATTTTATTCCCAAGAATAATGCGTGTGTGTGTGTATATATCTCTTTAGGTATAGGTATATTTGTAGCATTTTATCACTTCCGGTTCCCTCATCTGTAAGTCATTGGGGCTTTTAAAGTTTTTAGACATAAGCTCAAGATATTTTCATGTGTTATCCTACAAAATAAAATACATCCAATGATTCCACGTGCATTTTTAAAGCTTTTATATCCCTCACTGCAGCGCTTTATGAGTCAAGAAACACGTGTTGAGTCGGTAAATAGAGTTGGTATTTGATTTCATGTTGTCCAGAACACAATTAGGCGGCTGCATGATACAAACAGACACTGCACCTTCATATTCGACGCCTCAGTCTCCAGTTTGTTGAGGTGGTTGGAGTTGTCCTCGAGCTCTTGTCTCAGGTTGGAGTTCTCCATCTTCAGTGCCTCCACTTGCTTCAGCAGCTGATCATATGATGCTGCAGCCATCTTGGACTATCTCTTGACCTACAACGACCAAGAAAACAGGAAAGATCACATGTGGTTCAGAGTGATGCTCGGGTAATAATACATAGAGCAAGACGGACAACAGATGCATACAAGACAATTCTGATATTTAAGACCTTACAGGTTTGGAACTAAAGAGGGTGAGTAAATGAAGAGTGCATTAAGTTCTGGATAAAGTTTATAAATAGATTGATTTTTGACCAGTATATTAGAATATATTCAAGTTCAGAGACAAAATAACTGATCAAAGAAAGTTTTTAGCAATTAAGCAAGCTCATTTGTTTATATAGCACACTTCATACACAATGGTAATTCAAAGTGCTTTAAATAAAAGTGATTTAAAATCAACAAATTACATGCATAAATATATATATAGATTTAAGAAAAGTATATAAAAAATAATATATTTTTTTAAATAAAACAAAAATAAAATTTAAGCAAAGAACGTTTAAAGCTTACAACATTTTAGCTAACAAAAATATCTGCAGAATTAGCGGGGACATTGTGATATCACTGTACAATTATCTGCCTTTTCTTTGTTTAATATACAGGTCCTTCTCAAAAAATGAGCATATTGTGATAAAGTTCATTATTTTCCATAATGTAATGATATTTTAGATTCATTGCACACAAACTGAAATATTTCAGGTCTTTTATTGTTTTAATACTGATGATTTTGGCATAAAGCTCATAAAAACTCAAAATGCCTATCTCAAATAATTAGCATATTTCATCCGACCAATAAAAGAAAAGTGTTTTTAATACAAAAAAAGTCAACCTTCAAATAATTCTGTTCAGTTATGCACTGAATACTTGGTGGGGAATCCTTTTGCAGGAATGACTGCTTCAATGCGGCGTGGCATGGAGGCAATCAGCCTGTGGCACTGCTGAGGTGTTATGGAGGCCCAGGATGCTTCGATAGCGGCCTTAAGTTCATCCAGAGTGTTGGGTCTTGTGTCTCTCAACTTTCTCTTCACAATATCCCACAGATTCTCTATGGGGTTCAGGTCAGGAGAGTTGGCAGGCCAATTGTGCACAGTAATACCATGGTCAGTAAACCATTTACCAGTGGTTTTGGCACTGTGAGCAGGTGCCAGGTCGTGCTGAAAAATGAAATCTTCATCTCCATAAAGCTTTTCAGCAGATGGAAGCATGAAGTGCTCCAAAATCTCCTGATAGCTAGCTGCATTGACCCTGCCCTTGATAAAACACAGTGGACCAACACCAGCAGCTGACATGGCACCCCAGACCATCACTGACTGTGGGTACTTGACACTGGACTTCAGGTATTTCTTTCTCCCCAGTCTTCCTCCAGACTCTGGCACCTTGATTTCCGAATGACATGCAAAATTTGTCCAAAAGTCCAGTGCTGCTTCTCTGTAGCCTAGGTCAGGCGCTCCTGCCGCTGTTTCTGATTCAAAAGTGGCTTGACCTGGGGAATGCGGCACCGTTAGCCCATTTCCTGCACACGCCTGTGCACGGTGGCTCTGGATGTTTCTACTCCAGACTCAGTCCACTGCTTCCGCAGGTCCCCCAAGGTCTGGAATCGGTCCTTCTCCACAATCTTCTTCAGGGTCCGGTCACCTCTTCTCGTTGTGCAGCGTTTTTTGCCACACTTTTTCCTTCCCACAGACCTCCCACTGAGGTGCCTTGATACAGCACTCTGGGAACAGCCTGTTCGTTCAGAAATTTCTTTCTGTGTCTTACCCTCTTGCTTAAGGGTGTCAATGATGGCCTTCAGGTCAGCAGTCTTACCCATGATTGTGGTTTTGAGTAATGAACCAGGCTGGGAGTTTTTAAAAGCCTCAGGAATCTTTTGCAGGTGTTTAGAGTTAATTAGTTGATTCAGATGATTAGGTTAATAGCTCGTTTAGAGAACCTTTTCATGATATGCTAATTTTTTGAGATAGGAATTTTGGGTTTTCATGAACTGTATGCCAAAATCATCAGTATTAAAACAATAAAAGACCTGAAATATTTCAGTTGGTGTGCAATGAATCTAAAATATATGAAAGTTTAATTTTTATCATTACATTATGGAAAAAAATGAACTATCACAATATGCTAATTTTTTGAGAAGGACCTGTACTGTTATTCAGAGGATGATGAATAACAGTATATTAAATTTTATATTCATATTTTCAAATTTAATAAATAATAGCTATAAAATAGCATATGCATATATATATATATATACACACACACACATTTTTTTTTCTAAAAGATATATTTCATATCTATATATGGTTAGATAGATATTTCTCAACATTAAAATTATTGATGGTTTGTGAGGTTAAAAACTGCAATATTATAAATATAGTAGATTTCTTTCCTCCTACCAAAAAAGGCGTGGGGGGGGCGGGGGTTAGCATGCAAAATAAAACATGCAGTGAAAAGAATAAAGTGCTAAACATAATGCTTAATGCATGTATGAGGTGTTGGCCTGAAAGATTCCTCAAAGCCCATCAGTGTCGAGTCAATCGTGAGTGAGCATCATCCTCTGAACTGATGTTTGCCATATACTCAATGACCAGGTCACCACACTCACGAGGAATACAATAACACACACGTGTGTGAGTGTGGAAGGCAGAGCCGATGCCAGCATGAAGCTGCGGTCATCAAGTTCCTATTTTTATCTCCATCCTGAAGTGAAGGCCTGATCAACCATGTGGAAAAATCAGCACATCGCCACTAAATCACCACTGACATGCTAAAGATCAACGGCAAGCCCTGTTCAGAATGACTCTAGATTTCTGTAACTGTATATAAATGCATGCAATTGGGGAAAAAAACATTTTTGCACTTTCTGAAGAACCTGTTTCTGGTCCTGCAGGTGAAAATGCTGCACCTGATCACTTTAAAGCAGAATTAAAGCACACTTCTCCTCAAATACATGCATTATTCGAGGATTCATTCAAGAGCTTAAAGAGGAAGCACATTTTGAACTTGAATAATGAGCAATGCAACTATGTGCATTTGCCCTCAACAACGCAACAGTTTTTTTTTCCGAAATACTAAATTTTAACATTGCGATTCAAAATATTGCAACATTACAGATTTTCTAGCAAAAACACGTAATGGTAAAAATAACATATTGCATGCATAAGAACTTTAATACATATGAGCAATGCAACTATTTGCATTTGCCTTTTTTTAACCACAATATCAAATCATTATCTCTCAACATTAGGAATATCAACGGCCTGTGATGCAAAATATTGCAACATTATCAAAATATTGATTTTCTAGCAAAAAAGGGAAAAGGAATAACATTGCATGCAAAAGAAACATTACACTTTAATAATTACAAGCAATGCAACTGTGCATTTGCCTTCAAAACGGTTTGTGCTAAAATACCAAATTGCACAGGGCAAAAAACTGTCAAAGGGAAAAATGTGCATGCCGTGATTAATTCACAACATGTACAATGAACTCAATTCCTTCCATTCCACTTTCATCAGGTTCTGTTTAACCTGGTTTTACATTAACCAACATAAACAGCCTAGATTACAAGCAGACGGTCAATGTGTCAGGGCTAATTTGCAGCTGTTACCAATCAATGTGACTCTGGTACAGATTCTGCCACTGTTTCCAGGGCATCTACAGCCATTACAAAGAAGACTTTATAAAAAAAATATACTATCACTATCTGCCTGTTTATAACAGATTGGTCAGATTTCCAAAGGGAACTAAATGTAGCCGATACAGACAACAACGGAAAAAAATGCGGAGAAATTTGTTTGCATAATCCACATAAATGCATCAAGATCTTGCTATCATAAAGTAACCTGAATAATTAACCAACATGGATGCGTATGATTTAATTAGGGCTATTATGAGGGCAGAAAGAGTCCGATTGCCACATAAACCTGCTGACGCACATTTTGTGCATGAACACTTGCACTTTTAAAAGTTAAAAGAAAATGCAATTAAAAGGAGAAATTCATGTATGCAATGATGCATTTTATGCAGAGTGTATGCTTCGCGATTTTGTATTTTATAAATCCATTGTAATGAAGAGTACAAACCTCTCTCTGGCATGTAGACAGAGTAAAATGGTCGACATCTATTCAGCAAAAAGGCTCTAGGTATGAGACAGAATCAAAAGGAAACAGGGAGGAGTAAAAAGGAGAAAGACTCATTAATATTTCAACACTTTCTTAAAAAATGAGAATGCACCTTCACACGTCTGCACTGTTCCACAGTCGTTTTCCAAATCTTGTGTGCATTTATTCATTAGAGGTTGTGCATGCATCGCTTCTGACGTGTTAAAGCAGTCACCTCTTCACCAGCAATGCAAGATACGAAATTCCCTGCATTCAAAGATGCCCTTCCCTCCGTGCACAAAGACACGGTGTGCAATGACATCCCAGTCTAACATGCACCATCTAACCTACCCACAATCCTGTTTTGCACCAACATATCCAGTCTGCTTTGTTCGCGCATCACCAGCTAAATCAGAAAATAAGGCTTTTGTTGCAACAGCCCCTTTCATCTTGTCAGGAGCATTTACTGCTTACATTTAGTATGGAGTCTTGTCCATCGCTATAAATAATCAGCCTTCTCGCGCATTTGTCCTCTCACAGCACAAAAGAGGCTTTTTAAGCATCCTGGTGATCAAGCATGAATCCCAATCGATGCACATCCCCCCACAGACTCCCATCAAAACAAAAGGCTTATCAGCACCGCCTTGCTGTACCACAAACACACTATTATTTCCTCAGCTGAATAGCCAGAACAGTAGACGACGCATCAGCACGCTTGCATCGAGAGATCATGGCGTTAAACAGAGACTTACTCCATTCTGCTCCAGTGACAGCCTCCATCCCAGCAACACATCTACTGTGTCAGTTGCCGGAGAGCATCCAGCCAGCCCTGAGTCACATGGGCGAGGGCTCGGCCAATTAGAAGCAGCCAGCCCAGGCCGGTGTTGGTGCAGTGGTTGATGGTGGCTGGCCCACCATACAGCTGCTTCCCTTGACTGGCTTTAAAAGCTCTTACGGGGGGGCGGAATGGCGGAAGGTCACATGACATGATTTACAACAAAAATTATCAATATGACAGCCTAATCACGGATCATATAGAATGCCTAATGCATTAAAAGAAAAGCTATGATGGACACACAAATTGAGAGATGGAACTGAAATCGATACCAAAATTCGAAATTAGATGCAAACAAAAAAGTGACACTGCATAAACACACACTTTAATAATTATTCTGTGCAATGCAATTATTTACACATTATATGATATGAATAATTATATGCGATGTCAGACATTATTTATTAAGTAACTTTCATTTTAAATATTTTATTGAAAGCAAACAAATGGAAAACAATTTAACATTATGCAATTTAGATGCATGATGTAATTAATTTATTACATTTAATAGTGCAATAATTTAATAAAAAAAATGACAGTAATTCTTCAGATTTACATTTTGCATGCAAGATGCACAAGTACACTATTTCTACAATCTAACCAATCAAATAGAAAACTTGTACTAAACAATTTATGTACAAAAAACCCTAATTTAAAAGAAATGTCTCGCAGTGCATGCATAGACTGATGCATAATAATTATTGTGTTTAAGAATTATATGCAATGAATAATTTAAGTTTTTTATTATGAAATGGTTTTTAGAATGTAGTTTCATAATTTATAATTTTATAATAATTGTGAATTAACAGCTTGTAATTCATTTAATACCTTTATCCCAAGCTACGTCCAAATGGCGTTACACAACAACTTACATTCATACAATCCATCCAACCACATAAAAAAAATAAAATAAAAATAAAAACATTTTGTTCACATAAAAAGCCTAATTTAAAGGACATAATGTCTGACATTTCACGTTCGGTACGACTGATAAAATAATAATTTTAAAACCCTATCATTTAATTTATTTATTAAAGACTCTTTTAATCTAAAATTCATTTTTACGGTCTACAGAAGAAATACAACATGAGATATTTCCACAAATATACAAAACCAGCACAGTAATGGAACTTATGCATGAAACTCGAGTGGAACGAATGTGTGTAAGCCTTCCAATTACTCCATTTGGGACAAATGACAATCAATTTGATTCAATTTGATTCACATAGAAATTTGTTGAAGGAATAAATTGAATGGAAAACAATACATCAGTTTGGTCTCTAAATGTAAACGTCTTGTATTAGCAATGCAAATGCATTCTCTTCCTTAGTATTTTGTCTTGTTTTACAGCCTAAAGATTCTTTAATCAAGATGCATTAACTCAAGAAGCAAAATTACATCGAATAAGAAGTCTTGTTTAACAAGAAACTGCTCAAACCTAAGTTTATCATTTAAAACAAGAACAAATTTCTTCCAATGTGAAAAAAAAAAACACTTAATCTGACCCCATGGATAGACATTTGTTCTTGTTCTTTAGTTTTCAGAAAACTAGACTTCATATTTTTATTTTGCATCACAAGTAATTGCAAATTGGAAACACGATTTAATGCACTGATTTAAGGCTTAAAACCATGAAATACAAACGGAAAAAAATTATAAATAAAATATTGCTCACTGTTTTCAATGCAAAAAACAATAAGAGAATTAAAGCAAACAAATAAAGTAAAAAAAAAAAAACAGTTATAGCATGCATAACGGTTTTAACGCCCCTAACATTATAGTAATAAGTACTATTTCACTGCAAATAACAACAAATAATCATATAAATATAATTTAATTTAAAATATTTTACTTGAGAAAAGGGAGATAATATTAGATGCATCGTAAAGCAGTAAAATACACAATAACCATACGTGACACTTGCACTGATATGATTTTATTCAATATTTATGGACTTCTGCTCATATCACAGCTGTTCTATAAACTCTTAACACATAATTACATATAAATAGACACTTCTCGAGGCTCAGCTTTAGAAAGCACTAGTTGTTTTAAGAACACACGGTTTTATAAACTCAGACAAAGCATTATTAACAGAAACATGTGTTTATTAACGCGTATCTGAGTTGGTGTTGTTTATATAAACACTGCTGAAGCTTTTTAAACTCTTACCTGCACAAACATTCGTCCTCTTCCACTAAACCACTCGAGTGTATCGCCCAAGTCGGAATAAATCCCCGGAATTCATACTGTTGGAGGCCAGTAAAAGGATGTTTCTCGGTTTGCTGATTATATCATGTGTTTGTTAAAAACTTTTCCTTCTTTTGTGCGAGTGATCTGCTCAGCAGCTTCTGTCTCCTCGAAGCTGCGCCATATTGTTAGTGGACGCGCATGCGCAGTGAGCTGTGTGGGCAAAACTCCACCAAGTGGCAGGCAAAAGAATTGCTTCATTCTCCACAATAATGTTTAGATATTTAGTGGATAATAATGCTATGGAAACCCGTTTCCGCCACTAAGTAAAAAAAAAAAAAAAAACAAGGCTTATTGCGACTTTTTATCTCACAATTCTGCCTTTTTTCCCCTCAGAATTGTGTGATATAAAGTTGCAATTCTGACTTTTTCCCCCAGAATTATTTGCTTATATCACGCAATTCTGACCAACAATTAGTAATTATTATTACTAGTATTAGTATCAGTATTAATATTGAAGCCCGTTTCTGCCACTAAATAAAAAATGAAACAAGGTAATCTTGACTTTTTATTTCACAATTCTGACTTTTTCCCTCAGAATTGTGTGATATAATCTCGCAATTTTGAGAAAATAAGAAATTAAATTAAGAAATTAAACAATTAAGAAAATAAAGAAAATAAAAAATAAGAAAATAAAATTGTGACTTTATATCAGGCAATTCTCACTTTATAACTCACAATTAGTAATTATTATTACTAGTATTAGTATCAGTATTATTATGGAAGCCAGTTTCCGTCACTGCATAATAATCTCGCAATTTTGATTTTTTTTTTTTTTTTTTCAAAATTGCAACTTTATATCAGCCAATTCTCACTTTATAACTCACAATAAGTAATTAGTATTACTAGTATTAGCATCAGTATTAATATGGAACCTGTTTCATATTTCTGAACCTGTTAAAGTCAGAATTACAAAGTATAAACTCCCAACTCAGAATTGTGAGTTATAAAGTTAGAATTACTAGATATAAACTCACAATTCAAATTAAAAAAAAAGTCTGAATTGTGAGATAAAAAGTCACAGGACAAGGCAGGAAAAAAAACTAAACTATGAAAACTATAAACTGAAACAAGGCTATGAAAACAAGAAACTGAAACAAGGCGAAGAGAAACAACACGGAAAGGATTTTTTATTGCAGCTATTGCTAGGAGAGGGATATATGCAGAACAATACTCGGCAGTGTGTGAGAGGAAGTCCAATACTTATAAAGCGTGTCTGATGATTGTGCTGTGTATGTGTGATTAGTCTCAGGTGCATGGTGTGATTGTTATCAGATGAATGTGATTGGTGCAATGGAGCATGGGAAATGTAGTCCAGGGTGTACTGTGTAGTGTAAGAGTGTGTGGTGGATGATGACCCCTGGTGGTGAATTAATAGAAGTTCATAGACCGGATCTTGACATTATAAGAGTCATTTTTACGTAGAGTGATATTTAGGGTAAAATAGCTTTTTGTAGAGAATGTTTCATACATTCATGTGGCTCACAGCAAGTTAAGAACACAATGTACTTTAAAATAAATGGTTTTATTTAAAACGTTAATATTTTACAGAAATATTTTTAACTAATAAATTTGATTTTGAAATGTAGTCAATTATTATATCATTGACCATTATTTAATATTGAAAATTATTTAGAATAAGAATCAGAATCAGAATCAGAAAGAGCTTTATTGCCAAGTATGCTTGCGCATACAAGGAATTTGTTTTAGTGACATAAGCTTCCAGTACACAGAGACAACAACACACAGACAAAAAAAACAAACCAAAAAAACACTTAATTTATTTATTAAATTATTTTATTACAAATAATCATTATTTATAATAAAATGTTGATAAATAAATAAATAAATGCGTGAACGATTGATACAACGAATCACTTCCAGCATTATTAGAGGACAGGATGCGCTGAGTTTCCAACAGGTGGCAGGAAAGTCTTGCTCATGACACATTGATGCGTGCACGCGCTTGGGAGGAGTCACACACATGAACAGCCTCTCGTGCTGCTTGGCAACACACAGAATGAATCCAAGTGAAATATCAGGAGATTTTGATGGGACACTTGGACCAGGCCAGCAGCAAAAGTCGCCTACAAGCCGAGAACAGAGCTAAAGGTTCTAGGACTTACTTTCAGGAGCGCGATGAGCCTTTCCACAGAGACTTTATTCAACTTATGAGTTCAGATGGGACGTTCGGCTGGTGCAAACATCAGGTGCATGAGGACTAAAGCGGATAACATGTAACAAAGGAGGACACGAGCTGGATGATGGACTGTAACATCTCGAGCTCTCTGTAGGCTCTTCAGTTTGGATCAGAACTCTTCGTAGATCTTCTGTCTAGTTCAATATGAGTTGTTTCTGTTCATTCCAAGAGGAATTTTACTGTGAGGTTCTGCTCCTGGATGAGTCCAAGCTGATTTTAACCACCCAGCAGCAGGGAATAAAGGTAAAAGATGCTTTTATAATAAATTATTTCAGTGCATATCCTCAGAAAATGAGCTATCCTGATCCAGAGGGCCTGTAGGTTACACTCTGCTTTTCTTTCTTACCACACTAATGAACAAAATAAATAAAAGACGTAAAATCATGTTAATTCATCATACTGATGTTGAACAGTCCTGTGTTTATATTGAATGTTGTGTTCATATTGGAGAGGTTCACAGTCACACCCTGAACCCGTGAGCCCAGCACACTGTTAACCAGAAGATGATCTGGTTAAACACAACGAGAGACCAGCTTTATTATATACAGCTGCTGAACAGAGACTACATCCGATTGATGTTTTGAAGCAGTTATGGTGTGTGCAAAGAAATATTAAACCAGACAGTGTACACTAGGAGGTACCTACCATGGGATTGCTGTAGTTTTTTGGACACGGTGTGTTCATGAAGCGCTCTCAGAACTTTTGCTGAGATTCTGGAAGAGTTCTTGAAAGTTATGCGCAAACGTTATTAAAATGTCTGTTCAAAGTTATTTTGTCTTTAATAAAGCACAAACGCATATATAAAAACGTAACGTTTATACATTGTTCGTGGAATGTTTTTCTGAAACATTTTAGCTGAACGTTCTAATGTTTTTTAAATGTTACTTCTTGTTTCGGAACGCTCAGAAAACATTCATAAGGAACGTTCAATGTTTTCAAAATGATCAAATGGAACGTTCCCTTGAGGCTTGTAAATAAACAAGACATTAAAAAAAGAAAAAAAAACATATATATATATATGTATGTATGTATATATATCTATCTATATATATATATATAAATATATATATATATATATATATATATATAGATATATATATATATATATATATATATATATATTATATATGTATATATATATATATATACATATACATACATAAAATTTTTTTTTTTTTTTTTTTTTTTACATTTTTAAATTTGTATCAGTGTGGTCTAACCAGTTGAAGTTCTAAATACAACATGTTAGCGTTTCCATTAAATTATTAGAACGTTATTTCTGAATGATCACGAAAGTCCGGGTTTTAAAGTTTTTTTTTTTTTTAGAATGTTCAGGGAATGTAACATTTTATAAATTTTCCAAAAACTATGGTAATGTTACTTTTGAATGTTCTCTGAACATTCTGTAATAGTAACATTAAAAAAAGAAATTCAGAAATAAAATGTTCCATGAACGATGTATAAATAATGTTTTGAGCTATTATATATGAGAACATTAATATTAAAGTCCAGATAACTCAACCAAACCTTTGATTAACGTTCATGGAAGAACCTTGAGAGAAAGTTCCCTGTCAGCTGGGCTACTGCTCTTCTCCTAAACATGATCTAAACAGAGTATGGTCGGAGATCAGACTGCTGGTTTGCTGTGAATAGTTGATTGACAGCTGGTCTGTAATGTACAGTACATGAGGACTACACAACTTTGAAAAATGGGCAGTGTTTGGAGTTTGAATGACTCTTCTTTTTTTGCTCAGCAGTGTAGCTTTTAGCTGATATCTGCAGAGAGGAGGTAAAAACAACAATGTGAAGGGATAAAAAAAGCTTTTTCATCAGAGTTTTATTAGTTTGTTGACGTTGCTGGACATGTCGAGGTCGTCGAGTTCAGGTCGAGATGAAAGTTGATGAAAGTGTCCATCTGTCACGCTTGTCTGGATGTTCTTAATGTGACGCCCTGTTTCCCTGCATCAAGGACACTGAAAAAACAACACAGCACAAATGAAATTTTAATACTTATGCTTAAAATCTGAAGCCTATGTGTTCCTATGCAGGTCCTAAGGTGGTTGCTAGGTGTACTCTTCCCTTTCATCGACTTTAATACTTTGTGCATGTGATCTAACCTCGAGCACTAACACTGATAATGAGCAATACAATAATTTTTGCAGTTTGCTTATAAAGCCATTCATTTGCTGATTCTGCTCACGTGCACAGAAGCTCACACACATAAAACACTGAGCGGTTCACACACACACTTACGACACAAAGGCCTCATTGATTTGACCCAGACGGCGGTGTGTGTAGTTGTGCATGAGGAACAGAACGGCTCACATGTTTCCATCATCACAAAACAAAGACAGCAACTTCGAGGCCGCGCTTGTGTCGAGGTGATGCTCTCCCGACGTTTGCAGAGACATTTCTGACCAGATTTACAGACCAGTCTTCCTCCTTTGTGTTTCCTGTGAGAAAACACATGGCAGCGATTTCGAAACAATAATGACCTTTGGCACGTTTCAGAACAAACAAAAAAAGATTATTAAAAGCTGTTATTGTGGAGTTCAAAGGTTCAGGATGAGGCTACAGTGCACGGAAATTGGTCTGAATATTGAAATGTTTTCATTGTACAGTGGTGATATCAGATATTTGAGTGAATCTCTGGGTCACATTTCACTCTGCAATTGAAAAGAAATGAAAGCAAGTAAATAAGAATGTTTATTTTCATGACAATTAAACAAATTCAAACCACCAAATGTTCTTATTGTAATGCAAAACACACAAATAATATGTAATTTTAATTTTAAAGTATTTCATGTCATGGTACAGTGTTTGTTGCGTTGCCTTTAATTTATGCTAAATAAATAAATAAATAAAAGACATGTTTTCCTGTTACATTGAAAGAACTACTGAGAATAAGGAAAATTACATAAAGCATTCGAAAAGGAAATGTGCTTAATTGTCATGAATTCATCAGACTTTTATTAAAATGTATACTATTAAATATATGTTAAAATAATATTATTGCATTTAATAATAATATTTCTTTGATGAATACAATTCAAAAGTACAGTTTTTGGTATGTATGCCCCTATATATTTATATACACAGTATATTTATGTATGTGTGTGTATTTATACACTGTGTACTGTACTGTGTTATTGTACAGTATGATTAGCATATTCATATACTGTGGATACATAAATGATTGCATCCAAGGTATTTCAGAGAACACCACTGTATTACCAACATCTTAGTGTCTTAAAGCCTGGTAATACCAGGATCCTCTTTTGCTCTTTTGCTGGAGGAGTGAGGGACAGAGCTGGATTTGAGGGGGACTAATGCGAGCTCTGGATCAAATCCCACCTTGACGCGTTTAATGGGATTCCTGCATGTGTGGTGTTTTACATATTCACTTACAAGCTGATTTCACAGCTCACATTAATAATGATGATGAGCCTAATTAGTTAATTATACAGTAGAGAAGAGGACAGAATTCAATAATTGACCGTTTTGTTGTACCGTGTGACCATTTAAGCCCATTATCTGGCGCTCATCTTGTAATGAAAATGTCCTATCAAAAATAATAAACCGTAGACTAGAATAAACCGCGTTCGCAGCTCATATGATGTGCATTTTTGTGCATTAGCTTTCCCAATGGTAAAACAATTAATGCATGAAATAAGTATATATTTATTTATTTTAAAAGTGCATGAAGTTTTCTTTTTAAGGTATGGGTTAGTCTAAGGGGTTTTAAATATTTTTGTAAGAAGTCTCTTCTACTCATCAAGGCTGCATCTATTTGATCAAAAATACAGTAAAAACTGTAATATTGTGAAATATTACTACAATTAAGAATAACTGTTTTCTTTGTGAATCTCTGTTAAACTGTAATTTATTTCTGTGATGCACATCTGTATTTTCAGCATCATTCCTCCAGTCTTCAGTGTCACATGATCTTCAGAAATTACTATAATATGATGATTTGCTGCTCGAGAAACATTTCTGATTATTATCAATGTTGAAAACAGTTGTGC
Source organism: Carassius carassius (assembly GCF_963082965.1). NCBI lineage: Eukaryota > Metazoa > Chordata > Actinopteri > Cypriniformes > Cyprinidae > Carassius > Carassius carassius. The sequence goes on from NC_081803.1 coordinate 22,328,074, forward strand.
TGCACAATATTTTTGTGAAAAATGTGATGCATTTTTAATTTTTGAGGATTCTTTGATAAATGGAACATTCAAAGGAGCAGCATTTATTTGAAACCGAAATCTTTTGAAGGTCAATGTGTATTTAGCGTATTGCTTTATTATGAAACATAGAACTCTATGTCATCATTTAGATATTGGTGTTTATGGGGGGGTGGGGGTTACATGTTTCTCTCTCTCTCTGTGTGTGTGCGTGCGTGTGTGTGTGTGTGTGTGTGTGATGTAGCGGTGTATGGTTTTTTTCAGAGACAGGCACAGACAGACTCCAAACCTGAACTCCGAAGCCCCTGTCAGCCCAGAGATGTTTAACTGGCTCTGCCAACATCTCATTCAAGAAAGGAATTCGCTCAGAATATAACTTTCTGCCAACCAACTGTAAAATTAGATTAAAATGATATGATATTTTTTATTTAATTTGATGACAGTGGTGGCTAATATTAAGAAGATATGAACACCTTGAATACTTATATCAAGAATATCATGCCAACAACACCATAGTAAACATTCAAAACAAACCCAAGCTAATACCTATGATACGATTTTATTAGTGAATACAAGTGTGCTGGATAGATATACAATATTCATAGTCCATTGCTTCCAGTCAGCCTGTCATACAACATTCCTCCGAGAAACCTCACCTCACAGCTAATTATCTGAAACCTGTAATTAAAAACAATTGTTATTATTAAGGTGTTATTTGAGACACACTTAAACGCCTAAATATTGCTCTTAAGAATTTAAGCCATCATTCTTTACCCTTAGGAATGTACTCTTTTGTTCACACACACATATATATATATATATATATATATATATATATATATATATATATATATGCAAATAGAAAATAGCACTTTAAAAAAAAAAAAACTATTCTTATTTTGCATGCATGTACCTCAAGAAATATTAAGGCCCTATATTTCGAATCCAAATATACAGGAATTCCACTGTGACTTGATGTCCAAATTGTTGAATTGTACCCATTTTCATCAGTTGAAAACCAAAAGTACAGTGTATAATATGCTATAATTTTACAGTCTGTTGGCAGAAAAGTTACCATGGCTGTGAATTACTTTCTGGAATTAAAGTTCAACAGAACTGGAATGGAAATTCACAATTTATGTTTTGGCATTTGGCAGATGCTTTTATCCAAACGACGTGCACTGCATTTAAAGTAAACATTTGATCAAGTCATGCATTGTCTGGGAATCGAACTCATGGACTTGGTGTTGCAACTGATTGAGCTACAGTTGATTGCAATCAAATTCTGAATATCTTTGATTTGTGATTTCAGCTACTAGTACAGTAACAGTAGAACTTACAATTTGCACATCTTAACATATATAAATCCACTTAAATCCCACAGAATTCTGCCGATGTTGTCACAAAATGGTGCAGACATGCAAAATCCATCAGCGGACTTGGTGTCAGCAGTGTTTTTGTTTCAGATGAGGTCAGAGGATTTAACAGAGATTTGAAGGAGCGAGAAAAGAACATGAGAATAATCTCTGCATCAGCGACTTTCTTCAGTCACACTGAGGGTCGTAATCTCTCCTGTCAAACGCAGAATCAACACTGATTGCTTTGTTTTTCTACAGACACATTCCTTCAGCATGTGCAGACGGCAGAAACAGTTCTTAAATGAACCACCGTTGGCAATCAGAATGCAAATTATTCAGTTGATTGAGCTTATTGAGGTTCTCATCAAATTTACATCAAAAATTTGTTTGAGAATCGCTTTGAATTATAAAAGACTGATCAAAAATAATCAAGCCAGTTTGTTGTTCTTTTATGCTTTATTTAAACCTTTAAGAGTCACTCCAGAGCTATTCTGAACCGTGTCAGGCTGAAAAACTAGCTGCATCAGAGTTTAGTTTTGTTCCAGGCTTCTGTCGTTTATAATGACTTGGGAAGTTCATTCCGATGTCGACAGCAAGTGTTCAACAAAGGCTTTCAGAAACGCTCATCCGTCATCAAGCTAGGTATTTCAACAAGCCTCATGCATATGAATTATTACTGATGCTGGAGTCTAATTTTAAATTTGTCTGCCGTGCACAAACTCCTCCAAAGCGCAGAGCTCCAGAGAGACGTGGTTTTCTGGGTTTTAGTTCCCAGAGAAACATGGAATATTCAGCTTCTTGATCTGTAGACTGAATCATAAACTCAAATCCAGTAGCTGGGAAATCTCTTATTAAAGAACTAACTAAAAAACCAGCATAGGATTTACTTTGAAACTATTTTCAACCCAAAATTGCTAGTGAAATTCACAAATAATTGACTGATGTGGTGTTTTCTTGTAAAACATACTCCAAACATCTTTATTTACTTTTTCTACAGTGTGGTGTATTTAAGTTCTAATTATATTAGATCTTCTATTGGGGTAATATGTCAGAAAAAAAATATATATATATAATAAATCATATATATAACATAAACTCAGAATTATGACTTTTTTTCTCAGAATTAAGAGATGTAAAGCACAATTGTGAGTTATAATATCAGAATTGTGAATTGTGTGTCAGAGATGTTATTTTGCTTTCCTGTTGGTTTTTTTCTTCCCCAAGTAATTTAGTGTGCATTTATATATTCACGTTTCATGTTTGGCTTCCTCTTTCAGCTTTGGTTAATGTGTTTGGTTAGGAGCTCAAAGCACATTTTATCAGTGTTCGCTGTGTTTATTTGTCTGTAATTTCCTTTGCCTTTTGATTGCAAGTGTTTCTTCCAATCATGGTGGGTGGGATGTATTGCAGTACACAGACATTTGCTTTTTTTCCCTTGTGTTCATGTTTTTTGAACATGATTGCATTGAAATAGCATGTTTTTGGACATGCACCATTCCAATGCCACAGTGTAGTTGGAGTTGCATGTAAATACCAATTTGTTGATCAATCTGTAGAATATACTGTTCTTCTGATTGCCTTGTAAAGCCTTTCCAAGAGCATCCTGCATTTTTAACCTATTGTTTGCATTCACAGAAGAATGTTAGCCGCTTGTAATATTGCTGGTTAACAATGCACCGTGACTCAAGACTTGTCAAGCGTGCTCCTCAGTGCTGTTGTAAATCTCCACTGCTCCATGTGTCGCATCTTTGTCTTTTATTTTTGAGTAACTATGGAAACAGGAGGGTCTGTGCCACCAGCGCAGAGGGGGTTTGAGACATCTGGACCGTTTCCAGCAGAAACCAGAAGAGAAGTGGCTTTTCTGTTGTGATTAGTCATTAAAACATGCTCAGCTCCCACAGCGCTCTCTACCTTTGTTTCTACTGTGACTTCTCAAAGCAGAGCTTTCACTGTCTAAGTGAAATCAAAAGAATAAAAAATTTAAATAGCCTTTTAAGGTTTTTTTTTTAAGTGCTTTGTCATTCTTAGGATGTTTTCAGGACATTTTTATTATAATTAATTTCATCATACAATAAAGGTACAACTATTAAGTACAACAAATATTACCATAATGTATTGTGCTTGTACAATTATTATTATTATTTTTCACACATTACTTGCATTAAGAATTTTGAGGCTAATGTGTTTAATTTTCATGAAAATACATAATTTTCAAAAATAATGTAATTCTTTGTCTTGAGTTTGAAGAGAAATACTCTTTCAAAGAATTTTCTCCACGTTCTTTCTTAAAGAATCAACAATCTTTCTCCACATTTTTCTCAAGATTTTTCCTCAAACTATTTTCTCAAGATTATTTTTCTGAGAATTTTGGGGCTTGATCTGTTTAATTGACATGAAAAAGCTTCATTTTTACAAAATATAACTTATTTCTTTCATTAGAGTTTAAGAGAATGTCTTTTCTTTAAAAAATTCTCATGATTTTTTCTCAAATCATTTTTATCAACATTCTTTTCAGAGTTAAGAAAATGTGTTTGTCATAAAAAAAAGGATACATTTTCTTTATGCAAAATATAATTACTTTCTTTCTCGTGAGTTAGAAAATAAATATTTCTTAAAGAATTTACTCAAGATTTTTTTTTTCATAGATTCTTACACAAAGAATTTTCTCAAGATTCTTTTGCCCAATAATTTTCTCAAGGTTCTTTCTTCACACATTTTCTTAAGATTATTATTTCAAAGAATTTAGGGCTCAGTGTGGTTAATTGTCATGAAAATGGCTTGTTTATGCAAAACATCATGTCTTTCTCTGGAGTTAGAAGAATTCTTTTTTTCACAGATTTCCAAGATTTTCAGATTTCTCAAGATTCTTTCTATATGAATTTATTTTGTCTAATTGACATGAAAAAATATATATTTTTCAATCATTTTCTTTATGCATTTTCCAATCATTTTCTTTATGCATTTTCCAATCATTTTCTTTATGCATTTTTCAATCATTTTCTTTATGCATTTTTCAATCTTTTTCTTTATGCATTTTCAGGTCATTTTCTTTATGCATTTTCCAATCATTTTCTTTATGCATTTTTCAATCATTTTCTTTATGCATTTTTCAATCTTTTTCTTTATGCATTTTCAGGTCATTTTCTTTATGCATTTTTCAACCATTTTCTTTATGCATTTTCCAATTATTTTCTTTATACATTTTCCAATCATTTTCTTTATGCATTTTCCAATTATTTTCTTTATGCATTTTCCAGTTATTTTCTTTATGCATTTTTCAATCATTTTCTTTATGCATTTTTCAATCATTTTCTTTATGCATTTTCCAATCATTTTCTTTATGCATTTTTCAACCATTTTCTTTATGCATTTTTCAATCATTTTCTTTATGCATTTCCAATCATTTGCTTTATGCATTTTTCAACCATTTTCTTTATGCATTTTCCAATCATTTTCTTTATGCATTTACCAATCATTTTCTTTATGCATTTTTCAATCATTTTCTTTATGCCTTTTTCAATCATTTTCTTTATGCCTTTTCCAATCATTTTCTTTATGCATTTTCCAATCTTTTTTATGCATTTTCCAATTATTTTTTCTATGCATTTTTCAATCATTTTCTTTATGCATTTTCCAATTATTTTCTTTATGCATTTTTCAATCATTTTCTATATGCATTTTTCAATCATTTTCTTTATGCATTTTTCAACCATTTTCTTTATGCATTTTTCAACCATTTTCTTTATGCATTTTTCAACCATTTTCTTTATGCATTTTTCAATCATTTTCTTTATGCATTTTTCAATCATTTTCTTTATGCATTTTTCAATCATTTTCTTTATGCATTTTTCAATCATTTTCTTTATGCATTTTTCAATCATTTTCTATATGCATTTTCCAATTAATTTCTTTATGCATTTTTCAGTCATTTTCTTTATGCATTTACCAATCATTTTCTTTATGCATTTTTCAATCTTTTCTTTATGCATTTTCCAATCATTTTCTTTATGCATTTTTCAATCATTTTCTTTATGCCTTTTTCAACCATTTTCTTTATGCATTTTCCAATTATTTTCTTTATACATTTTCCAATCATTTTCTTTATGCATTTTCCAGTTATTTTCTTTATGCATTTTCCAGTTATTTTCTTTATGCATTTTTCAATCATTTTCTTTATGCATTTTTCAATCATTTTCTTTATGCATTTTCCAATCATTTTCTTTATGCATTTTTCAACCATTTTCTTTATGCATTTTTCAATCATTTTCTTTATGCATTTTCCAATCATTTGCTTTATGCATTTTTCAACCATTTTCTTTATGCATTTTCCAATCATTTTCTTTATGAATTTTTCAACCATTTTCTTTATGCATTTTCCAATCATTTTCTTTATGCATTTTTCAATCATTTTCTTTATGCATTTTTCAACCATTTTCTTTATGCATTTTTCAACCATTTTCTTTATGCATTTTTCAACCATTTTCTTTATGCATTTTTCAACCATTTTCTTTATGCATTTTTCAATCATTTTCTTTATGCATTTTTCAATCATTTTCTTTATGCATTTTTCAATCATTTTCTTTATGCATTTTTCAATCATTTTCTTTATGCATTTTTCAATCATTTTCTTTATGCATTTTTCAATCATTTTCTATATGCATTTTCCAATTAATTTCTTTATGCATTTTTCAGTCATTTTCTTTATGCATTTACCAATCATTTTCTTTATGCATTTTTCAATCTTTTCTTTATGCATTTTCCAATCATTTTCTTTATGCATTTTTCAATCATTTTCTTTATGCCTTTTTCAATCATTTTCTTTATGCCTTTTCCAATCATTTTCTTTATGCATTTTCCAATCTTTTTTATGCATTTTCCAATTATTTTTTCTATGCATTTTTCAATCATTTTCTTTATGCATTTTCCAATTATTTTCTTTATGCATTTTCCAATCATTTTCTATATGCATTTTTCAATCATTTTCTTTATGCATTTTTCAACCATTTTCTTTATGCATTTTTCAACCATTTTCTTTATGCATTTTTCAACCATTTTCTTTATGCATTTTTCAATCATTTTCTTTATGCATTTTTCAACCATTTTCTTTATGCATTTTTCAATCATTTTCTTTATGCATTTTTCAATCATTTTCTTTATGCATTTTTCAATCATTTTCTATATGCATTTTCCAATTAATTTCTTTATGCATTTTTCAGTCATTTTCTTTATGCATTTACCAATCATTTTCTTTATGCATTTTTCAATCTTTTCTTTATGCATTTTCCAATCATTTTCTTTATGCATTTTTCAATCATTTTCTTTATGCCTTTTTCAATCATTTTCTTTATGCCTTTTCCAATCATTTTCTTTATGCATTTTCCAATCTTTTTTATGCATTTTCCAATTATTTTTTCTATGCATTTTTCAATCATTTTCTTTATGCATTTTCCAATTATTTTCTTTATGCATTTTTCAATCATTTTCTATATGCATTTTTCAATCATTTTCTTTATGCATTTTTCAATCATTTTCTATATGCATTTTCCAATTAATTTCTTTATGCATTTTTCAGTCATTTTCTTTATGCATTTACCAATCATTTTCTTTATGCATTTTTCAATCTTTTCTTTATGCATTTTCCAATCATTTTCGTTATGCCTTTTTCAATCATTTTCTTTATGCCTTTTCCAATCATTTTCTTTATGCATTTTCCAATCTTTTTTATGCATTTTCCAATTATTTTTTCTATGCATTTTTCAATCATTTTCTTTATGCATTTTCCAATCATTTTCTTTATACATTTTTCAATAATTTTTTTTTTTGTGCAAAGCATAATTTCTTCTTTCTTTCTCTTTGAGTTTGGGGTGAAATGTGACCTGGTCGTGTTCCTGACAGTTTTCGTCAGATTCACCCGTTTAGTCTCGTTCAGGTCTCTGGGGGAGTGAAGGAGCATCTGCTGATGGAGACACACACACACACACACACACACACAAGCGGTCAGCAGATGGTCAGGCCTCGTTAACAGTGACCCCGTTGCTATGGGAACAGCAGGGCATGTTAAAGCGAGTTAATTGTTTCAAAGAATCTCCTCATTATGAAACCTCCAGAATCTCACAGGGATCTGAGGAAACCTGTCGAGAGCACATCCGGGTCATACCCCCACCCCCCACCCCCCAATCACGTTTTAGGAGCATTACCAGCTTCTTTCAAGGCAATTAAGCACATTTTCTGATTGGTTTATTGACTTGGTGTCTGATAGTGTGATTGCATTCAGAGCACTTTAAATGACTGGATGTTCTTCTTTGTATAATTAAGCAAAGCTGGATGATAGGAGAGTGTTAGTAAAAGAGCAAAAGTGTGTGAACATGTTGTGCATCCTTTATTTGATTAGTTATCAGAAACACGATTCTGCTTTCACTAAACAAATCTCTGTCTCATTAGTTCATCTGTCTGATTGACTGTCTGAAAGATCAATCTTTATTCATTAGATCTGTGCCTGTGCTTGTTTTATTCACCTCCCAGTCTGCGATTATTAACAAACTGTCATGAAAAGATAAAATATTCTTTCTTTCTAATGAGTTTGAAATAGAAACTCTCCACAAATTTTCTCTAGACTCAGTCTGCAATTCTTAACAAAGGTTGTGTTCAGAAGGCCATGCTACAATATTAATTAATCCAATTTTTCAGTATGCATTATGTACTGTTTAATTTTATAATAATATGTGATCATCTTTTGTTATAAATCTTTCGTATATACACCACTATTCACAATTTTGGAATATATATATATATATATGATTTCTCTTTGTACTTGGATTTAAAATGCATTGCACTTAAAACAGTTTTTCTTTAACAGGCTTTAACAGTTTTTCAAAAAATGCTGTAAAATTGTAGTTTTTTTCTCTTGTCCCTCAAAATAAAGCTGTTATTAGTGTACACTTGATACTGCATTTGAACACTAATCTGCTGTGGCTTTCTTATCAGCATTTCTATCTGATGGAAATAAACAGACGTGGGCATTAAGTTTCAGTCCAGACGCAGGAAAGCTTTGCTTGGCTAGTGTTTCGTTTTGATCTACAGTAGGTGCATTTCTCTGCACAAGGAAACCCATTCCCTATCTATTCATTTCACTCTTCCCTGTTGTTTGAACATTCCCAGCCTGATCCGCGCTGAAGTCTTATCAGGAAGAGAGATACGGCAGGAATGCAGAGGGCATGTTTCAGGAGGATGCTTGTGTTTGCGGTGTGTGGTGTTCAGTTCTCCTCCCGCTGGGCTTTTGGGACTTGAATTACGACGCTCACATCAGAGGGTTTTTCCCTGGTAAGACCGTACCTGTGATCCTCTGCGTGTTCAGCTTTGATGGATATTTCGCCATCGGGTGAACCTGAGCGTCTTAAACATACATACATCACCTGTGAGCACTCAGTGTCCACAGTAAAAAACTATTTATAGAAGAATGTCCTTAATAAACCTGAGTTCACCATGGTTGACAAATCATGCAGTTTTGCAAACTGTTAGGTTTATTCCTGTAGTTCTGTTCAAAGTGAATGTTGTTGCTTAGATTTAGCTCATTTCTGGCTTATTGAGTTATTTCTGTTAACTCCATTATTTAATGAATGTTTGAATAAATCTGCCGTGAAAAATGTTTTTATTACAACCACTGTTTTAAAGTGTATATTTGAACAACAAATGGAGGAGAAACATAAGCTATATCAGTAAAAATGTGATATAAAATTGCCTTATGTGCAATTTAAATATTTTTACTCTGTTTTTATTTGGGTGTTGATTATGAAATAAATGTGATTCATTAATTGATTATGAAATAAACATTATTTTCAGTTTTCCGCTAAATAAAATCTTTAATTTTGGCTTTAAATTTTTTTAATGCGTCTTATTTATTGATTTTATTTGTTTATTTATTTAAATGAACATTTTTCTCCACAAATGTTCAGTTTTGTTTGGATATAAAATGCATTGCTTGGCTTTAATTTTGCTCTTGTACCACATTGAATGCAGTGATTATAAATAAAAAAGATTATATTCATGCATCATGTTTTACAAGAAAATTCAATTTCAGTTTAAATCAGCTGAATTCATTTCAATATACTAACAATTTCAAAATTATTTCAAAGTAAATTTGGACAGTTACATTGAATTTATCTCTCTAAAGAGAATGTGATTGATCAAATTGTGATTCAATCATGTTTCATTGAAGTATCAATTTTGTCTCGGATGTTTTTAACAAAATCAACCAAATGAGTCAATAGTTGTGAAGAGTTATTAAATGAATGTTGAGCAGCTCAGCTAATTTGATGAGAAATGTTTGAGATTATATTGAGATCTTTTGGATCTGGAAAATCGGAGACATTTTTGAGATGCGTGTGAGATTACTGGGGTGTTTTTAGGAGAAAGCTCTCCACTTGCTCTCCGTTTAATTGTATTTCTGTCTAGATGAAGAGATCTTGTGTGTGATTACTCAATCCTGTAGGTTTGCTGCTGTAGCTGTATAGTGTTTCAGACCTGAAGTTCATTGTGTTTCACCCTGCAGCGTGTAACGGGAGCGATCATGACATACGTCCCTTTGTGTGTTTTCTGTGTGGGTGGGTTCTTACAGCAAACACACACACACACACACACACACACACTCCCAGCGGGCAGAAGCTCCAGCAGGTTTCCTCTTACTCTCCGTGTGTCATACGTCTGAGCTGCTGTTGCACAACTATCAGCAGAGATGTCACATAAACACTGAAGATTTATGACCACAGTTAAGATTTTATTGGTGGTAACGTACTTGTTGCATGAATTTACTAGCACGAAGATGTTCATGCCATGCTGTTTTTTTGTTTTGTTTTTAAACAAGGCTCTTCTGTTCATTTATTTAATGAAAAATCCAGTAAGAACAGTAATGATGTGAAATATTATTACAATTTAAATCAGCTGTTTTCTGTGTGAATCTGTGTTAAAGTGTAATTTATTTCTGTGATGCTCCGCTGTATTTTCAGCATCATTCCTCCAGTCTTCAGTGTCACATGATCTTCAGAAATCATAAACAAGCTTATTTGCTGCTCTAGAAAATGCATAAGTATCTTTATAAAAATAAATCTGTCAAAAGTGACAGTAAAGACGTTTATAATGCTACAAAAGATTTCTATTCAAATAAATGCTTTTCTTTTGAACTTTCTATTCATCTGTGAATCCTGAAAAAAAAAATGCATCACAAAAATATTGAGCAGCACAACTGTGTTCAACACTGATAATAATCAGAAATGTTTCTTGAGCAGCAAATCATCATATTATTCTGATTTCTGAAGATCATGTGACACTGAAGACTGGAGGAATGATGCTGAAAATCACAAAAATAAATTACATTTTACAACATATTAACATAGAAAACAGCTGTTTAAAATCATAAAAATATTTCACATTTATCTGTTTTACTGTATCAAATAAATGCAGCCTTGGTGAGCAGAAGAGCCTTCTCACAGAAAAGTCAAGTCAATAGCTCATAGTCAGTGTGTACACGTGTTTCTTTAGTGTCAGTTGACATCACGGCTGTGTTTGTGAGTGATAATCACTTCAGCATGTCTAGGCTGAAATATCAAACAACTGTAGGACATTAAGAACAATATTCAAAAACAAGAAAAAGATCATCAGACGGATTAGTCATTGAGTTTTACTCTTTTTACCTCTATTTACTTAGTCATTCTTGGCTTTATTGGCATTAGCGGTTTGTTTTCATGTTGTGACTGGTGTGTGCATGGGTCATTTATCATAGGTGTGGTTTCTGGTTGAAAGTAACCTGTCAAACACTGTATTAAATCAGAACAAAGCCACAAACCCTCCTCTCACTGTCAGGAGAGACGCACTACAGTTGAGAATGTGTTCACCCTCAGGCCATCCAAGATGTAGAAGAGTTTGTTTCTTCATCAGATTTGGAGAAATGTAGCATTGCATCAGTGTCTCATCAATGGATGCTCTGCAGTGAATGGGTGCCGTCAGAATGAGAGTCTGATAAAAACATCATAATAATCCACAGCACTCCAGTCCATCAGTGAACATCTGGAGAAGACAAAAGATGTGTGTTTGTAAGAAACAAGTGCTTGATCTGTGCAGATTTCTCTCCTGATTCAGACCAGAACACTTTTTCACTGGAGGAAGTGTTATTATGGATTATAGACTCTATGAATTTGAGTTAGAAACATCTTAATGCTGGATTTGTTTCAGCTTTTGTCTTCTCCAGATGATAACTGATGGACTGGAGTGCTGTGGATTATTGTGATGTTTTTATCAGACTCTCATTCTGACGGCACCCATTCACTTCAGAGCATCCATTGATGAGACACTGATGAAATGCTGCATTTCTCCAAATTTGATGAAGAAACAAACTCATTGACATCTTAATTGCCAAGATTGTTGGTATATTTTCAGCAAATGTACATTTTTGAGTGTACTATTCCTTTAATGTTGTTTTGCAATCTGAAAACAGTTTAGTTATGATGATATTTCTTATGCATATTTCACCTTCCTCCACAGAAATCAACCAAAGGTTCTGTTGTGCTGGACTATGTCTTCAGTCACGTAAACCTCGCTGAAACCGAATATTTTGGGCTTCGCTATTGCGACCACAGTCATCAAACGGTGAGTTCTCTGAGATTTTATTAAATCAGCTCTTAAAGAAAAAGATCACCCCAAAAATTAAGATTCTGGCATCATTTACTCGCCCTCATCTCATTCCAAACCTGTAAAACTTTTTTTTCCACATATTTTAAAGAACGTTTTGGTTCCCCTTTGTAATTTCTGTCCATATAATGGAAGCCAATGGGAACCATTGATTGTTTGTTTTCAGATTTTAAAAAAATCTAACATCTTTGGAATGACGTGAGGACGAGTTCATTTTTGGGTGAACTATTCCTTTGAGGAAGTTTGCTAAGGCATTAACTTTCGTAAGGTCCTAAGGGTCACGTCTGAGGTTAAGGATGGTTAGTTTTACCCAGGGGCCAAATTTTGTGTTAGTCAATGTGCAGCATTGTGAAAGAACACAACAGTCATTACCTCATTAGCTAGACCTAAGACAGAAGTGTTTCCCACAATGCATTTCGGGCCCTGTCCCACGAGCCTGGATTTATTGCTGAGCATGCACTGGGCGAAAGGCACGCTTTAACTTACATTTACACAAATCTGTCACCTCTATGAACGGTTATTACAGTAAAAAGAGACAGAAGATAAAAATCCCTCCTCAAACCAGGTGTAATTTACTCAGAAGCATGCTTTTTTTCTGCTGTGTGGGTGTGGGTGTGGTGTTCATGCACTCCTGACTCATAGATGGTTCATCTAATTGTAAGGCACAGAGAATTCCTTCGGTGGAGACATTTTTGACATGATGTTATACATTTAAAATAAAACATCTGTCCACATCCATTGGATGAGTCTTGTTTTGAACTAGTTATTTTCATTTCTGGGCAGAAATTGAAGCTGCTTCTGTTACGTTCGGGAACCCAGGGAAACACAGGAGACGAGAGATCCAAACGCAGTGTGGGTTTTAATGGATAATCCAAATACAGAATCCAACAAGCAGAGGGTCAAAACCAAAAATTCGTCCAAACAAACAAACAAACAGGGAAAGGAACAGAAACAGGAATAGGAACTGGAAACTCGGAAGACGAGGAAACTGGGTGACGGAAAGAAAGGACTCCATGAAGACAAACAGAAAAAGACCGGTAAATATAGGCAGGGTAATGACTATCAAGTGATGACACCTGAGTGCAATTAACATGAATGCAATTAGGTGCCTATGGGGAAGTGAGACAACTAGTGGAGACTCATGGAAACAGAGACCAGACAGCGTGACATTACCCCCTCCTCCACGGAGCAGCTACCAGATGCTCCACCTGAACACAAGAAGAGACCAAGGAACACAGAGACCAGGAGTGAGGTGGACCAGCGGATGATCAGGGGGAGGGACGGAGGGCCAGGTCCCTAGAGGGAAACAGAGAGAAAAACAAAAACAAGGAGCCCAGGAGGGAGGTGGACCAGCGGATGATCAGGGGGAGGGACGGAGGGCCAGGTCCATAGAGGGAAAAAGAGAGAAAAACAAAAACAAGGAGCCCAGGAGGGAGGTGGACCAGCGGAGGATTAGGGGGAGGGACGGAGGGCCGGGTCCAGAGGGAAACAGAGAGAAGAGCAAAAAACAGAAACAAAACAACAACAAAACACAAGTCGAGACAGAAGCCCACCAGGGCAGTGCAGAAGACCACCACAGTGGGATCGATGACACAGGAAAGCAAGTCTGGTTAGGCAAGTCTGAAACAGAGAACATGAACAAGTTAAGGGTGGCCTCCGTGGCCATGACAGGATCAGTCGAATGCTCAGAGAGTTTGGCTGAGACGTGACGAGGCTCTGGAAGTTCCACAGAGACTAGGAGAGGATCTGGTAGTTCAGCAGGGACGTGGAGAGGCTCTAGTAGTTCAGCAGGGACGTGGAGAGGCTCTGGTAGTTCCGCAGGGACGTGGAGAGGCTCTGGTAGTTCCGCAGGGACGTGGAGAGGCTCTGGTAGTTCCGCAGGGACGTGGAGAGGCTCTGGTAGTTCCGCAGGGACGTAGGGAGGCTCTGGTAGTTCAGCAGGGACGTGGAGAGGCTCTGGTAGTTCAGCAAGGACGTGGAGAGGCTCTGGTAGTTCAGCAGAGACGTAGGGAGGCTCTGGTAGTTCAGCAGGGACGTGGAGAGGCTCTGGTAGTTCAGCAAGGACGTGGAGAGGCTCTGGTAGTTCCGCAGAGACTAGGAGAGGCTCTGGTAGTTCAGCAGGGACGTGGAGAGGCTCTGGTAGTTCAGCAGGGACGTGGAGAGGCTCTGGTAGTTCAGCAAGGACGTGGAGAGGCTCTGGTAGTTCAGCAAGGACGTGGAGAGGCTCTTGTAGTTCAGCAAGGACGTGGAGAGGCTCTGGTAGTTCAGCAGGGACGTGGAGAGGCTCTGGTAGTTCAGCAAGGACGTGGAGAGGCTCTGGTAGTTCAGCAAGGACGTGAAGAGGCTCTGGTAGTTCCGCAGAGACTAGGAGAGGCTCTGGTAGTTCAGCAGGGACGTGGAGAGGCTCTGGTAGTTCAGCATGGACGTGGAGAGGCTCTGGTAGTTCAGCAAGGTCGTGGAGAGGCTCTGGTAGTTCAGCAAGGACGTGGAGAGGCTCTGGTAGTTCAGCAAGGACGTGGAGAGGCTCTGGTAGTTCAGCAAGGACGTGGAGAGGCTCTGGTAGTTCAGCAGAGACGTAGGGAGGCTCTGGTAGCTCCGCAATGGATTCAGGAAGATCAATGATGACTTGACTCTGCTCATGAAGATCAATGGTGACTTGCATTTGTTCATGAAGTTCAATGGTGACTTGACTCTGCTCATGAAGATCACCGGTGATTTGACTTGACTCTGGAGTGTCACCGGTGACTTGACCTGACTTTGGACTGTCAACGGTGACTTGACCTGACTCTGGACTGTCAACGGTGACCTATCCTGACTCTGGAGGGTCATCTAGAACCTGACTCGACTCAGGAGGGTCAGCTAGAACCTGACTCGACTCTGGAGGGTCAACGGGAACCTGACTCGACTCTGGAGGGCCAACGGTAACCTGACTCGACTCTGGAGGGTCAACGGGAACCTGACTCGACTCTGGAGGGCCAACGGGAACCTGACTCGACTCTGGAGGGTCAACGGGAACCTGACTTGACTCTGGAGGGTCAACGGTGACTTGACCTGACTCTGGAGGGTCAACGGGAACCTGACTTGACTCTGGAGGGCCAACGGGAACCTGATTTGACTCTGGAGGGCCAACGGGAACCTGACTCTACTCTGGAGGGCCAACGGGAACCTGACTCGACTCTGGAGTGTCAACGGTGACCTAACCTGACTCTGGAGGGTCATCTAGAACCTGACTCGACTCAGGAGGGTCAGCTAGAACCTGACTCGACTCTGGAGGGTCAACGGGAACCTGACTTGACTCTGGAGGGTCAACGGGAACCTGACTCGACTCTGGAGGGCCAACGGTAACCTGACTCGACTCTGGAGGGCCAACGGGAACCTGACTCTACTCTGGAGGGTCAACGGGAACCTGACTCGACTCTGGAGGGCCAACGGGAACCTGACTCGACTCTGGAGGGTCAACGGGAACCTGACTCGACTCTGGAGGGCCAACGGGAACCTGACTCGACTCTGGAGGGTCAACGGGAACCTGACTTGACTCTGGAGGGTCAACGGTGACTTGACCTGACTCTGGAGGGTCAACGGGAATCTGACTTGACTCTGGAGGGCCAACGGGAACCTGACTCGACTCTGGAGGGCCAACGGGAACCTGACTCTACTCTGGAGGGCCAACGGGAACCTGACTCGACTCTGCAGGGCCAACGGGAACCTGACTCGACTCTGGAGGGTCAACGGGAACCTGACTCGACTCTGGAGGGTCAACGAGAACCTGACTCGACTCTGGAGGGCCAACGAGAACCTGACTCGACTCTGGAGGGTCAACGGGTACCTGACTCAACTCTGGAGGGCCAACGGGAACCTGACTTGACTCTGGAGGGCCAACGGGTACCTGACTCAACTCTGGAGGGCCAACGAGAACCTGACTCGACTCTGGAGGGTCAACGAGAACCTGACTCGACTCTGGAGGGTCAACGGGAACCTGACTCAACTCTTGAGGGCCAACGGGAACCTGACTCGACTCTGGAGGGCCAACGGGAACCTGACTCGACTCTGGAGGGTCAACTGTGGATGTCATCTTGTGCAGAGGCGCTGGACAAGCGACCATCTTGTGCCATGACTCTGGACCGGCGGCCATCCTGGGCAGTGGCGCTGGGCCGGCAGTAGACAACATCTTTTAGGGCTGTTTTATAATCTGTTTTATTTTTATCTTTTAAATAAATAAAAATTAAACAGACCTTTTCATTTTTGGGGGGTGAACAAAGTGCTGCAAAACAGATTTTTACTGTTAAAATTAAAACATGGAAGAAAATTTGGGTGATCATTACTTAAAAACAAAACATTACTTAATAATTAACTTAATAGTAGTAAGACCTATATTCTAGTTGAGGCCATACACCCTATGCTTACTTTTGCTTTGGCCTCTACTGTACAATAGTAATATATTACCATCACAAATTCTTCAAGTTAAACCAAACTTTTATTTTGACGAGTTGCCGCGGAGAATCACAAGGGTGAGTTTAGCACAGGCAATCTCTTCAGAAATTGAAAAAAATCATATTAGCTCTTAATTTTAGTCTGTTTTTAGGTCCACCAAAAGCAGCACAAATGCGGTGTTCGATTTAAAGTCTGAGGAATGTTTTTTTTGTTTATGATGTTTTGATCTGATCACATCTCCTCTCTTATAATTACAGTATTGGCTCGATCCCTCAAAAACACTCGCTGAGCATAAAGATTTGATAACAAGTAAGTATGCACTGGTTTTTGTTTAAACGCTCCTCAGAAATCTTCAGAGACAGTGTTTAATGCATCATGGGATGAAACATTGACCTAATGATGGTCCTCTATCTTCAGTGGAGATTGAATATGGATCGGCACAGAAGGAGCCGTAATGATTCTCCTGATAAAACTCACATCATTTCAGATGATAATTTGAAAGTAATTATGCGTTTAATCCCATCTCAATAAGTAGTAATGAATACAATTATGTTTGTGTGTTTAGTTGCACAGCAAGCTGAGGTTTTGCATATCTACTGATGTGAATGTAGGGCAGAATTTACAACACATTTATTTAATTCAGTAATTCAGTCCTCTGGGAAATGAATGCATTAAATATTGCTCGCTACAACCTGGCTATATTTCTAAAACTATTGTTTAAAATGTATCCAAAATAAACTTGACCAGGTGTGATAGTTTAGCAGGAAGGTAAATTGGTCACTTTGTCAGTTGGTCAGTTTTATTAGACGTAGAGCATAATGCTATGTTGTGTTATGTTTTGTGCAACTGCGTAAAATTACCTATAATTCTTGTTTTTGCTTTGATTAATTCATTATAAGTGCATGTAATCTGTGTAACACTGGTAGTCTGTCCGAACCAGGCTTGTTTGGAAATAATTGTGAACATGCAACTTTTCTTTACAAAGAAGAATGACATACTACTGCGATATGGAAAAAATATATTTATTAGGTCAGGATTACAATCCACAATCTTATCACATTCCTTTTTTAAGACATTTGCAAGTTACTGAGCAGTGCAACCAATTAAATTTTTCTTTATATATTTGTAACTTTCATTTTATAAAAAAAAAAAATTTTTTAGAATGTCCTTTTATTTATTTATTTTAGAAGTTTATCTTGTGTATTAATTTATTTATTTTATAATGACATTTTATTTATTTTATAATTTTTCTTTTACATATTTATTTATTCATTTTATAATTTTAATTAATGTATTTATTCATATATTTTATATTTTCATGTAATTTCTTTTATTTCATCATTTCATTTGACATATCATGTAATACTTTTTTATCATTTAATTTTATTTTTACAATTCCATTTCATCAACCTTTTTTTAATCCTAATTTTATTTATTTTCATAATGTTATTGTATTTGTGTATTTTTAAATTTCAGTTTATTTATTTATGTTATAATTTTATTTTAGTCCTAACCAGGCTTCATGCTGTGTAGCCACGCCCACAACACAATCTTACTGGTCCAAAAGCTCAACCTTAAACATCAGATATCTTCTGTGATTGGCTGTGTTGTATTGTTTTATTGTATTTTCGCTTTAATAAAAGACAGATAAATCACTTGATGCAGAAAGTGTCATTGCATTGCATCTGTTTAGCACTGTTTAGGGTTAATGTTACCAGTAAATTCATTCCCTATATGTATTTCTACAGTTTTTCTAGACGCTATATCACTGTGTATTTGAGTTAATGGCTTGTTTTCTTCTTTCCAGCTGGACCTCCGTTCACACTCTACTTTGGGGTGAAATTTTACGCTGAAGATCCCTGTAAACTGAAAGAAGAAATTACAAGGTGTGTGTTTCTGTGTATCGTGAGAATAAATCAGCACTATATTGATATTAGAAGTGCATATATTCAGTAATATCATGCTCTTAACTGTCCGTCTGTCTGTCTTCGGTCAGGTACGAGTTCTTCCTTCAGGTAAAGCAGGACGTCCTGCAGGGGAGACTGCCCTGTCCATTAAACATCAGCACACAGCTGGGAGCGCTTGCTATTCAATGTAGGAGTAAATCTGTACCAGGGGATTTAATACAGCAGTCTAGATATGAATACAGAAATAAAGGGTCAGCAAAAATGAGTTATAGGCTTCCCCACTTGTGCTCTCTGAGGTTATTAATATAGTAAGCAATTTTATAACTCATGTTTTTGTGTAACATGAGAATAAAATGTTATGTTGTGGTGTGTAAAAGTTTGAATTTTAAATTAAATTGTTATATGGTATATTTGGATAATTTTTAGTGCTGTCAAACAATCACATCCAAAATAAAAGTTTTTGTTTGCATAATATATATGTGTATTTATTATGTATATATATATATATATATATATATATATATATATATATATCAGATTTTTTTATATATATATATTACATATATTTATTTATAATATAAATCATATGAAAATAAATATAGAAACATAAATGTAATTATTTTACTATATATATACTGTATGTGTGTGTATTTATATATCCATAATAAATATATACAGTTCAAACATATATTATGCAAACAATATGCACTAATAATTTCATTTTTACAATTTATTTGTATGCATTTGTTTTATAATTTAATTATATGTATATTTATAATTATTTATCTTATAACTTTATTTGAATCATTTAGCCATTTCTTTTAATGCATGTATTCATCTGATTTTATAATTTCATTTGATTTATTTTTATAATTTCAATGTTTTATTTCTTTCAGTTTGATAGTTTTATTCATTATTTTTAAATTCACTTTAGTCATTTATTTGTTTGTCTAATTTAATTTAAGCGTTAAAATTGACTTATTTCTTTAATATTCAAATTTCATTAAAATTTTATTTTATTTCTTTAATTGTATAGTTTAGTTTTATTTTTATTTATTTTTTCCATTTGATATATTATACATATTAATTATATTTAAATATATAGTTTTATTATTTCTATTCCAGCATTATATTTTATGATATGATGTGTTGTGTCTCTTTGTCTTCTGCTTCAGCTGAGCTCGGAGATTACGACCCTTACAAGCACACGCCAGGTTACGTGTCTGAATACCGCTTTGTCCCCGACCAGAAAGAGGAACTAGAGGACAGCATCGAACAGATTCATAAAACACTTGTGTAAGACACAGTACATCGCACACCTTCATCTGTAATAATCCCGTCACACATGAGCTCAAACACCACACTCCTGTTTAAACTCTCTTTCCGTGGGAATCGGGTTTCATGTGTGGGACAGTAAGCATTCGTCCTCTGGCTGTAGTCCATGTCTTTGTAACGAGGGCCTGTGTGCATGTGGAGAGGCACCTGTCCCATCATGCACCCATCACTAAAGATGACAGGGAGCTTAGATTAACAAACAGGCGAGAGAGATGTTAATGTGCAGCTTTCCTCACCGAAACCGATAACACTACTATGTATAGCAAAATATCATAGAATACAAATATTATTATTGTTGTTGTTTAGGCAGGATTTATAGCTTTTAAGACAAGATGCAGTGCAGTACAGTCAATTTTTATCAATTTTATTTATTTTTTATATTATTTTATATTATGTATTTATTTTTATCGTTTTATTTTATATTATTCACATTTTCATTTGTATTTGTACATTTAATTTAATCATTTTATCTGATGAATTCGTTTTATAATTTTATTTTATTTAATAATTTATTTTACGATTTTATTTATTTGTTGATTTATTTAGTTTAGATTTTTTTTTTTTATTCATTATTTGTTTTTCAAATTTTTATTCCTATATGTATATTTTCTAATTTCACTTTATTTATTGATTTGCGTAATTTTATTTTATTTATTAAGCCATACATCCAAATTAAGTCAAAATGATTATTAAGAATTATTTATTAAAATTAGTTCAAATATATATTTATACGAGGTAGCAAAATGTTGTCATTTTTATTTTATATGATACACTTTTTCATTTTAATTTATGTATTTTTAGATTTCATTTTGTTTATTTTTTTACTTCATCTAATTAATTTGTTTTGTAATTTCATTTTATTTAATAATTGATTTATGATGTTATTTCATTTATTTACTTTATTAATTTTTTTTTTTTCTAATTTCATTTTATTTATTGATTTGCATAATTTCATTTTATTTATCGAGCCATACATCCAAATTAAATTAAGACGATTATTAAAAATTATTTATTAAAGTTATTTAAAATATATATTTGTACGAGGTAGCAAAATTTTACAGAAAAAAAAGAATGATAGTACATTTAGAACCAAATAGAGATGGACTAAATGAACAAAATCTTATTTAATTTCATTTTATTTCATTATTTTGAAAATTGGACAAACAATATGACACGTATACAATATACAGAAGATGCAAATGAAATGTTTTTATAGTAATCATGTACAGTAGGTCTATTTAACTAAGACATTGATAATCAAACATAAAAATAAAATGCTGAAACGATCTGAAATAAGATAACCTTTTTATTTTTCATTTTATTTCAGTAATAAAATGTTTTTATGGTTTTAGTTAATAACGCTGCATTAAAACAAAGATCAGCTGTATTTTTATGAACAAACATTGTCAGAATCAGAATTAGCTTTATGATGGAAATGGAATAAATTAAAAAAAATACAAATACAAATTAGCAATAGTAAAGTGATGAAAAAAGCTCATCACTTCGTTTTAGTAAATGCATTGGCTAATGTTAAGAAATGTCTTTTTTCTTTCTCTTTGTTACAGTAAATGTTCTGGATGTTACAAGATGCAAGATTAATCACATTATTAAAGCATGTCTTTGTGTGAAAATCCAACAACAGTTCCCTCGAAACAAGCTTTAATCCCTCGAGCTGTTCTGATTGTCAGGTGGTGTGTTTTTTCATGGAAAACAGGGCAAAGAGGATCAGGATTCATTAATGAAAAATAAAATACATATAGAGAGAAAAAGAGAGAGAAAGATACAGTGAGTATAGAAAAGAATCACCCCACTTTATAAAAATGTAATCTGTCCAAATTATAACATCCAATTGAAAGATAAAACACAGACAGAAAGAAAGAAAAAACAGTCTGTATATTTTCTATACACTGTTTACATAGACAAACATCAAAAATAAGCATATTTATACAAGTATATCTGTTATAGATTATATTTTATTATATTAAACAATTGCTTTTTTATTTATAAACATATATGTATTGTCGATATTTGTATTATATTACTCTATAATATTATAATATTAGTTATATTTTAACTATATTATAAATACATTTGTATTATATAGATATATAAAAAATATATATATATATATATAAACTACACACACATATATATATATATATATATATATATAGTGTGTGTGTGTGTGTGTGTGTGTGTGTGTGTAATAAATATAAAATGTTTTATTTTATTATATATATATATATATATATATATATATATATATATATATATATATATATATATATATATATATATATACATGGCTGTTTCTATATATATATATATATATATATATATATATATATATATATATATATATATATATATATATATATATATACATTTTATGTTTATATAAAATGTATTTATTTTGTATTATATAATTTCTATATATTATTTGTCATTATATTAGATTTTTGTTTATAATACAAATGAATATATAATTTTTTTCTTATTTTATATATATATATATATATATATATATATATATAATAATTGTCTATATATTATTATATATATATATATATATATATATATATATATATATATAAAATAAGAAAAAAATTATATATTCATACCGTCTAAATATTATGTCTTTGTTATTATACATTTATATTTACAATTTATAAACAACATTTTGTTTTCATTATCAATATCTTTTGTCGAGTCCCTGTTTTTCCAGTGATTTGTGTGCTTTTTCTTTTGATTTTGTGCTTATAATATATATAAAACAAGAATACATATATTTTATCTACAATATATTTTATATATAGAAATAAATGCTAGTGTTATATATATATATATATGCACCACTTGCCCGAATTAAATATGGAAACATGACATCATTGACAGAAATGTAGTATACTACAGTTTTCCAAACTATTTAAACAGCATGCACAGTGTGCTAGAGATCTGCACCGAAGTGCGGTTAAAGTGTGTCGACCCTCTCTGAGACAGAACAAAAGGATCATGAGTGTCCCGTCTGTGCTGCATCATATGTCTGTATGCACTGAAAGCATCGGACATTAAGAGCAATATGCAACTGAACCCAAATGAAGGAGATGAATGCAGCGAGACCCCTGGTTGCTAGAAAAGGAAGGGGCCAAACACTTATAATAAATCATCTACAATCGGCAGAGACCCGTGTGCGCCGCTGTGAGGGGGATCCTTAATGCATTCATGCTCATGTGACCACAGCAACATGACCGATCACACATTTATTTATTTATTTATTTATGCATTTTTTTTTTTATAATTATGAGTTGTCACAAAATGTTATTTTATATTATTAAATTAATCATGTTGTTGTTTAGTGAAGAATCATACATCATACATGCATGCACAGTGGGTATAGAACCCACCTTTTTTGTTGTTAAGTATACATGTATAATTCAAGAAAGGCAACCCAAGAAAAAGTGGGTTGCTTTGTATATATATTTTTTGTTGTTGTTTTACATATTTTTAAATTCTATGCACTTTTTCTTGGGTCTGCTACTTGAATTTCCCTATATTGGGATCTGTACATTCTTCTCTTATCTTTATTGTTAAGATGTTAAGTGTTAAGATCATGCTCTGACTCCACATTCTTGCATTAGTAGCTTTAATAAACATCGTTTCAGCACGACTGCTTTCAGGTTTGACCTCACTGGAATCAGTATATTGTTCAGTCTGTGACAAACACGCATTTACAAATCACTGATTTCCTAAAATAGTTTAAAGCAACACGTTCAATCTTGCTGTTAATGATTATGGTTTGAATGTTTCCTTTCTTTTGTTTATGCTGCTCTTGTTTTACTTTGGCATTGCAAATATTTGCTGAAAGTAAATCCTTGTTTGTTGCAAGGAAACATTTAATGCACATCTTAAAATTTCCTCATTTCATAATCCAGGTTACAGAGCTTCTTCCAAAACGGTTGTAACTGTTTTGAAGTGTATGTTGGTGGTTTCTCTGCTCAGTTGTGTGTTGTATCCTCTCTTGTCCTCTCCGTTCAGGGGTCAGGTGCCTGCCGAGGCCGAAAACAATTACTTAGCAATTGCCAAAACACTGGAAATGTACGGCGTGGATCTGCACCCTGTGTTTGTAAGTTCAGCCTTTTACATCAACAGAGCTCTTTCTCTTCCTTCATTTTACTCTGTTCAGTTGGATACAATATCAATGTTTGTCTTTCTGTTAATGATTTAATTCTTTGCATTTCTTCTCTGTTCTATCTTGATTCCTAATCCAGCTTTTCAATAATCCTGGCAGTGTACTTTCTGAATATTGTCGGCTCTGATGAATTGCTTGTGTTTAATGCCTAATATTAAGTTGCTTAATGCAAAATTTGTGTTGTCAGGGAGAAAAGCAGTCTGATTACTTCCTGGGCCTGACGCCTGTCGGAGTCGTGGTTTACAAAAATAAAACCCAAGTAGGGAAATATTTCTGGTAGGTTGATTCATAAACTGAATTTTTCCCCTATTACAGGAATAATTCCCCCAAAATGAAAGCTCTTTCAGTATTTACTCGCCCACATTTTATTCAAAACATGCATTAATAGTGTTTCAGGAGTTTTTTTTTAGTTTTTAGAACAAATCCTTTAAATTTGATATGATATATGCAATGATACGATACTTTAAAAGATTCTTTAAAAGAACAAATTCTTTAATGAGATATGAAATGATATAAAACGAGATGTATGATATGGTATTATCATATTTCTCATATAATACCATATATCATATATATATATGATATGTTTTATAATATGATATATGATGAGATGATATACTGTATATATGATGTGATATTATGGCAAGCCGTTTTGACCTTTATTTATTCACAGGATATTCATTCTAAACAGGATAATCATTTTACTAGTAGCAGTGGCTATTTTTGACATAAGGAATGACATTTCGACTATTATAAAAGTTAATTCTTAATATCAACAATGATGTATTATCAACAATACGATCTAAACAAGGGGCTCCAAACTCAGTCCTGCAGAGTTTAGCGTCAACCGTAATTAAACACACCTGAACCAGCTTATCAAGGTCTTACTAGATATACTAGAAACTTACAGGCATGTGTTTTGAGGCAAGTTGGTGCAAAACTCAGCATTAATGAGAGGCTTAGTAACAGATTTTGGATATTTAATAATACTGTAATGATAATGATACTGCGATACTGTAGCTGACAGCTGAATGGTTAAAATTTTATCTCTAATAGTATCGATTTTATAAGTAAAGTAGTTCATAAAGTCATTAATGCTGTGATGTTGGGAAATTTTTAATGCATCGGTTTATGCTTTATTTTTCATTAATCTAGCCACTGTGTTGAATAAATGCCTGGGGTTGTGTTTGTTCTCTTCTAAAAGAGACAAAAAGTCAGCAGATCTAGCAGTTTTTAGAGCTTTCTATAAGTAGAAGTACTTTCCTTCCATGCAATATGAAATACCTCTTTTTTTTAATCTAGGTGAAATAATCTCTGAGAATTAACTTGTTGATGATATGATAAGGTATGAAATGAGATTCATGATATGGTGTGATATCATATATGAAATATGATATGTAATGATGCTATTAGAAATCTTATACGATATATCATATATCTCATATCATTACTATTTCATACCATATATCGTATCATAAATGATATATATGATATGATAGGAGATATATGATATACGATATGACATGATAAAATATATGGTGTGATTCTATAAAAGAAGAAGATATGATATATGACACTATATGATCTTATACAATAAAGGATTACTTTTATATAAATATTTTATATTAAAATTGTCAAACTTTGACACTCGTTGCATTGCTAAATAATTAACTTTTAATATACATTTTTCAGGCCAAGAATTACAAAAGTGTATTTCAAGGAAACCCAGTTTGAGCTGCGGGTTATGGGAAGAGATGTAAGTCTTGTTTTTAATACAATATCACGATATTAAACTGTTTGTCATCTCTAGATACCATGCAATCCCTTTAATATACATGCAATCTTTGCATGATATCATTACCTAGCTGTAATGTTAATTTCGGCTGTACAGCATGAAGATATTAACATATCATAAACATTACCATTATGATTTTGTGTGCAGTTACTTTGAAATGATGTGCAAAAGCGCTATATAAATACATTTGACAACTAGATTTTTGACGGTATTCAACAAGGCTTTTTCCAATTAGATGCAAGCAACAAAATTCATGTATAAAACTGCTTTACTTTATTGTAACTGCTTCCATAACATCTTGAGCTCTGTGTGGAAAATCCTTTTTGAGGAGTAAGTGGAAAGTCTATTATTGATGGAGGTTTATTACTGGCCTCTTGACAGAGTCTATAACCAGTTTCCTCCAGTGCCCAATTAAAGGTGCAGTGAAGTGTTTTCTCGTTCTAGGACCCTCTTCATCTGCCCTAGTGAGATCAGACTAATGAGAGCACATGCGAGTTATGAGGGCCACCACTGGTGATGAACATTAACATGAAGATTATACACATATCCATTTAAACACGGCGTCCTTGTGTGTTTTCAGTGCAATGAGACATCGTTCTTCTTTGATGCTCCCAGTAAGACGGCCTGCAAAAACCTGTGGAAGTGCTGCGTGGAGCATCACACCTTCTTCAGGTACAGCAACAGAGATTTTATGCTCTACTTATAGAAGCTAATTTTGTAAGTTAGCCAATAAAATAGTAAATCAAATGGTGGGAATTGAAATATTATTCAAGTTCATGGGAACTGAATAATGCATGTACAAAAACATGGTAACACCATGCTATAACATTTATTTAGGATATTATTTCTGCTGTCAAAATTAGTGCTTTAATGCATGTGCATAAATTTTTTCAGTTTATGGTGTTCAAAATATTTAACGCAATTGACACAGGGTTGGCAACCAGAGACATCAGTAAAATTCGTATCAGTGATAAAAAAAGATGCCATTAAACAAATATTACTGTCTATATGTTGTTTCTACATTGATTTGAAGATTGAATGTAAAATCATTGCAATATAAAAGTATATTTAAAAACTTTAATGTTATGTTGGATTAATCGTGATTACTTTCAGAAAGAAAATTTGTGATTAATTCGTTATTTTTATTTTTTTATTGACATCACATATTTATTTACTATTATAGTTTAATATATTGAATTAGTTTTCATTTTTATAATTTCAGTGTACATTTTAATTTTAGTTAAATATTTAGTTATTTGAAATGCTTTTTTAATTAGTTTTTGTTAATTTTAAGTATTACCATTTAGGATTCATTTATTTTTAATTCAGTATTATTTAAATTTTCAGCTTTAGTTGTTATTCAAGTGTTTCAAATTAAACTAAATGAAAATTCAAACTGAATTTTATTTTTCATTTAATATTTATATTTTATTTTATTCAAGCTCTATTTCAATTAACAGGTTAACATTGAACATGTCTTATTTCCATTTAAAAATAGACATAAACCTCAAATAGAAATAAATTAAACATAAATAATAATATTTAAAATGTACAAAAACAAATAAAAATGACAAAAGCCCATAATAAAATAAATAAAATAAATAAACTTTTTTAAAATTTTTATTTCTATTTAATTTTTAGTTATTTTAGTACATCATGTAAAGTGAAAATGAGAAATGTTGGTTTGGCAACTATTTTAAATTTGTTTAGTTTAAGCTGACTGAGAAGTAAAATAAATAAAAAATAAAACTGAACTAAAACAGACAAGGAAATAAAAAATAAAAAATGTAAATAAATATAAATATAATTTTAAATAAACACAAATTATTAAAAATTACACAAGTACATAACAACATTTCTAAAAATTTAACTAAAATCAAACTGATAGTATAAAAGTAAAAGTTAATTCTATAAAAAGTATGGAAATAACAACAGCAAATGCGTTTTTGACATGGTCAGTTTTTTGGACATGCATCATTTAGTATACATTATTATATAGTATGCATATATTCATTTTTTTATATACTGTTTCATTACAAAATCAGCTATTTTTGGTAACATTTTAACTGTCAGAAATATGATTTAATATGACAAAATCAACCTAATTACATGTACCAATAAATGCACACTAATTCTTTAGTCTAATTCTATTTTTGTATAATATTTTCTGTTTCTGTTTTAGAAAATAAATGTAAAAAAAATGCAGGTAGCTAGTTTTAAGTTTACATTTAATATAATTTTACTTAATTTGTTGTTCACATGACATGCACAGAGCTGAAACAGGACTGTCCAGACCACAAAAACAAGCCGAATCATGTTCTGTCATCATAACAGACAGATCTCTGAATGTTTTATCCCGCAGAAACACAGTCGTGACAAATTATACAGAATACGGTATTCTTCAGTTCTAGTCTGGTCTCTCATTATGTTTGGCTTTTTATTTCTCTGCTGGTTGGTTTAATGAGAGGAAAGCTCTCTTTAACAGTTTTAAATATGGGTGTAAACAACAGATTTGCCCCACAGATGTTTGGAAGGAAGCTATGAAACGACATCCATGTTTCATCAGGAGAACGAATAAAAGAAAATACATGAAACCTTTGAGGTTGTTCATCTAAATGTCAATATTTTTGTAACCATTCTTAATAAAACTGTCTTTTACAGAATGCCAGAGAATGAGTCTAATTCACTAACAAGAAAACTGTCCAAATTCAGCTCT